>NW_028318638.1:0-60000 GCF_062004578.1 Staurois parvus
AGGGGTGTACAATCTAAGGTCCCTAACCCTCAAGGGGTGTACAATCTAAGGTCCCTAGACCTGTAAACGGTTGTTTAAAAAAAACAAAAAAACAAAGTCCATCGTGTAGCAGGGAATTTATCAATATATGTTTGCTGTCAGTCAGTTTGTCGTTCTGTCAGTACCGGAAACTGATGAATCCATCACTCTTCAATAATAGGTAGGTGGAGCTCTGGGGAAGTTGTTTTGCGTGTATATTTATTGGTGGAAGGCAACAGAGCGAAAGATTGGCGTTAACAAAGTTTTATACGTAAATAGTCTTATATTGCTGAAAATGTTATATAAAAATACTAAAGATCACCTGCTATATTTTAGAGCAGTAGTCTCCAAACTGCAGCCCCTGAGCCAGATGTGACCCTTTGCTTGCTTTTATCCTGCCCATGGAGGAGTATTCCTCCCACTGACACCAGAGATGGGGCACTGTTCCTCCACTGACACCAGAGATGGGTCGCTGTTCCTCCCAAGGACACCGGCGATGGGTCGCTGTTCCTCCCACGGACACCGGCGATGGGTCGCTGTTCCTCCCACGGACACCGGCGATGGGTCGCTGTTCCTCCCGCCGACACCGGCGATGGGTCGCTGTTCCTCCCGCCGACACCGGCGATGGGTCGCTGTTCCTCCCGCCGACACCGGCGATGGGTCGCTGTTCCTCCCGCCGACACCGGCGATGGGTCGCTGTTCCTCCCGCCGACACCGGCGATGGTCGCTGTTCCTCCCGCCGACACCGGCGATGGGTCGCTGTTCCTCCCGCCGACACCGGCGCTGGGTCGCTGTTCCTCCCGCCGACACCGGCGATGGGTCGCTGTTCCTCCCGCCGACTACACTGTATCTGAACACCACAAACCAAAATGCTATTGAATTCATTTTTATTATTCAAAACAAACTCATGCCCCCCTCCATGCCTCCATGCTTTATTTAGCTGAGAAATCATGTAGCATTTTACTTTCATCCATCTGCGCTTAGCTCAGTCATGCAGGCAGGAGGGTGGTCTTAGCTGAGAAAACCCCTTATCTCCCCTCCATAAGACTCCTCGGATGTATGACTTCATTTACCTGGGGAATATTCGCTATGTCCGCTCTCCCCGGACCCCGCGTTCGCTATGTCCGCTCTCCCCGGACCCCGCGTTCGCTATGTCCGCTCTCCCCGGACCCCGCGTTCGCTATGTCCGCTCTCCCCGGACCCCGCGTTCGCTATGTCCGCTCTCCCCGGACCCCGCGTTCGCTATGTCCGCTCTCCCCAGAACATCAGTGCCACCCATTAGCGCCAATGAATGCCGCCTATCAGTGCCCATCATTGCTGCATATAAGTGCAGCATCATCAGTGCCTCCTCATCAATGCCAAGAAGTGCCACCGTATCAGTGCCCATCATCAGTGCAGCAGCATCAGTGCCTCCTAAATTATAAAAATTTAATATGGGTACAGTGTTGCATGACTGTGCAATTTTCATTCAAAGTGCAACAGCACTGAAAGCTGAAAATTAGCTTGGGGAGAAAAGGGTGAAAGTGTCCGGACTTGAAGTGGTTAAATAATGGCAACAATTTGCGCAGCATTTTCCATACTGTACATTCACATCAGTCACTGCCTCCTGGTAGGCAAGCGGTTAATGCGATTTTCTTTTTCTAAGCTGTCACCCTTTATTGAAGTGTGATATTAATGGCCATTTACATTTTTTATTTTTTTCTCTCTCTCTCTCTCTCTCTCTCTCCATTCCTGCAGGCCTTGAATACATTTACCAGTATGCTGCAGATAAAAGAGGGGTCATACCGTACGTATGCATGCTGTGTGATTGTGTTTATAAGCTGGACACCATTTTCTTCCACATTGTCGGGATTAAGCACAGATGTTTGTACTTGGTAAGTTTCTATGTACTTCCCTTCACATCCTTACCTGAATTTTGGAACTCAGATTCTAAGTTGAAAGGAAACTAAACTATGTTGGATTTGTCTTTCCTTTTTTTTTTTTTTTTTTCTGAGTTTGCTTTTGAATATCTACTTGTAATACATGAAGATTTGAAAGAGCTGTGTGCTGTCTATAGAGACCACAGAGCTGCAGCTGCCTTCCTATAGACTGGCTCTGTCTGGTGGCGTTGGACTGAGCCGTCCTACAAGGCACAAGTTGCTGCTCTGACTCCTTCATTTGTGTGTAATTAAATAATAACTAGCAAAATGTTTTATTTATGTGACTAAAATATTATTTTTAAAACATTTTCGCTCCTAAGCAACAGAAAATAATTATGTACCGCTATACAGTTGTGCTCAAAAGTTTGCATCCCCTGGCAGAAATTTGTGAAATTTTGGCATTGATATTGAAAATATCAGTGATCAATCTAAAATCGTGTATTTTCCTTACATTCTGTATCAGTGACATTGGTCACCAGGACACAGAGAGGGTGAATTATCCCTATGGGGACACAGTCAGCAATACCAACCAATGGGATTAAAGAAATAAAGCGGATTGCTCGAGTTATTTTCGTCAGACTGAACTAAATTATTCAGATTAAAACGTCTAAATAATTCTGGTCAGACCTTTTCAAATAGTTCTGGTCAACCTTTTATTTATTCATTTCAGGTAGTTATATAGCGCCATCAATTTATGCAGCGCTTTTTATATATATATATATATATATATATATATATATATATAAGTACATTCACATCACTCCCTAACCCTCAAGGGGCGTACAATCTAAGGTCCCCAACATACATACACATACTAGGGCCAATTTAGACAGGAACCAATGAACTTACCAGCATGTCTTTGGAGTACCCGGAGAAAACCCACGCAGGCACAGTGAGAACATGCAAACTCCAGGCAGGTGGTGCCGTGGTTGGAATTCAAACCAACGACCCGAGTACTGCCAGGCGGAAGTGCTAACCATTTAGCTACATTTCAGAGTTGGCAGACTCGCAGTGCTCCATTGTTTTTTTTTTTAATCAGTTCGCTGCTTATGCCCCGTACACACGATTAGAACATCGGACAAATGATCGTCCGTTTTTTTTTTTTTTTGCATGCTAGTCTCATATCGAAAATTAATGTTACTGAAGCAACTAAAATTCTTGTAAGACAGAAAAAAAATTCGGAAGTGATGTCACATATTTGTACAGGCGTACCTCCGTTTACGAATTTAATTCGTTCTGCGGGACTTTTCGTATTGCAAAAATTTGTAAACCGAAACGCGGTTTCTCATAGGAATGCTTTGACAACCAAATAATCCGCTCCGGAGGTCAGAAAAAAGTAAAAAAAAAAAAAGTCTTTTATCTGTTCAAAACTCTTTGTAAAGTGCACTTTAAGTCCGGACACTTTCACCCCCTCACAGGGACATGATTAAAAACAATTAAAAAAATGCATTGAAAAGCAATTACCGTATTTTTCGTATTTTCCCAAAAAAGGGGGGAAAATGTCAGTGTGTCTTATGGAGCGAATATAAGCGGCCGGTCCGGTATTTTTGCGGTCACCATGTCAGAATACCGGGCCGGCCGCTCAGCTGTTGTCTCCTGCAGGACCTTACCTGTTCCTTGCTCCAGCGCTGCACAGTCTTCCCGCGCTGGCTTCTGTGACAGCCGGGTGCCCACTGCGCATGTGCTGCGCTTTGTGAATGATCCGGTGTCTTCTGGGACACATGAAAGGTCCCAGAAGGCGCCGGGCCATTCACAAAGCGCAGCGCTTCTCGCACATGCGCAGTGGGCACCCGGCTGTCACAGAAGCCGGCCCGGGAAGAAGAGGGAAGGACAACTCCACGGAAGTGGGAGCGGGTACCTGTCAAATTCAGGTACCCGCTCCCCCCTCCCTCCCCAAAGGTCCACAGTCTCTGGTTATTCCCTTCACTGTCTGCAGTCTCTGGTCATTCCCTGCACTGTCTGCAGTCTCTGGTCATTCCCTGCACTGTCTGCAGTCTCTGGTCATTCCCTGCACTGTCTGCAGTCTCTGGTCATTCCCTGCACTGTCTGCAGTCTCTGGTCATTCCCTGCACTGTCCGCAGTCTCTGGTCATTCCCTGCACTGTCCGCAGTCTCTGGTCATTCCCTGCACTGTCCGTAGTCTCTGGTCATTCCCTGCACTGTCCGCAGTCTCTGGTCATTCCCTGCACTGTCCGCAGTCTCTGGTCATCTCCTGTACTGTGTCCGCAGTCTGTGGTCATCTCCTGTACTGTGTCCGCAGTCTGTGGTCATCTCCTGTACTGTGTCCGCAGTCTGTGGTCATCTCCTGTACTGTGTCCGCAGTCTCTGGTCATCTCTTGTACTGTGTCCGCAGTCTCTGATCATCTCCTGTACTGTGTCCGCAGTCTCTGGTCATCTCCTGTACTGTGTCCGCAGTCTCTGGTCATCCCCTGTACTGTGTCCGCAGTCTCTGGTCATCCCCTGTACTGTGTCCGCAGTATCTGGTCATCCCCTGTACTGTGTCCGCAGTCTCTGGTCATCTCCTGTACTGTCTGCAGTCTCTGGTCATCTCCTGCACTGTGTCCGCAGTCTCTGGTCATCTCCTGCACTGTGTCCGCAGTCTCTGGTCATCTCCTGTACTGTGTCCGCAGTCTCTGGTCATCTCCTGTACTGTGTCCGCAGTCTCTGGTCATCTCCTGTACTGTGTCCGCAGTCTCTGGTCATCTCCTGTACTGTGTCCGCAGTCTCTGGTCATCTCCTGTACTGTGTCCGCAGTCTCTGGTCATCTCCTGTACTGTGTCCGCAGTCTCTGGTCATCTCCTGTACTGTGTCCGCAGTCTCTGGTCATCTCCTGTACTGTGTCCGCAGTCTCTGGTCATCTCCTGTACGGTGTCCGCAGTCTCTGGTCATCTCCTGTACTGTGTCCGCAGTCTCTGGTCATCTCCTGTACTGTGTCCGCAGTCTCTGGTCATCTCCTGTACTGTGTCCGCAGTCTCTGGTCATTCCCTGTACTGTGTCCGCAGTCTCTGGTCATCTCCTGTACTGTCTGCAGTCTCTGGTCATCTCCTGCACTGTGTCCGCAGTCTCTGGTCATCTCCTGTACTGTGTCCTGCAGTCTCTGGTCATCTCCTGTACTGTGTCCGCAGTCTCTGGTCATCTCCTGTACTGTGTCCGCAGTCTCTGGTCATCTCCTGTACTGTGTCCGCAGTCTCTGGTCATCTCCTGTACTGTGTCCGCAGTCTCTGGTCATCTCCTGTACTGTCTGCAGTCTCTGGTCATCTCCTGTACTGTGTCCGCAGTCTCTGGTCATCTCCTGTACTATGTCTGCGGTCCATTGGTTCAGAATATTTTTTTTTTCTTGTTTTTCACCTCTAAAACCTAGGTGCGTCTTATGGTCAGGTGCGTCTTATGGAGCGAAAAATACGGTAATCCGTTCATTTTGCGAAAATAATTCGTAAACCGAGGTATTATTTTTAGAGATGAGCGAAGTATTCAAAAATTCGATTCGGCGAATTTGCGGAATAAATTCGATTCGAGTCGAATATATTCGCTGCGAATTTAACTTATAAAAAGGGTGTTTCTAGGCTTCAGAGAGCCTTTATATTAGTGCAGAACACTGTACCTTTAATTTAAATGCCCTTGGAGTCTGCTGGGGAAGAGAAATAATACTGTCAGTCAGTATGACATGCAGATGAGTGCCGTCGATCTTAGAATCACCGCACACTTCAATCATTTGGGCAGTCACGGGGCCAAAACCAGAGTGTGGAGCCACAGTGTGGCGGTGGAGGCAGCAGCAATGGGAGGCCATACAGCACCCTATGACAAAATGGAACCCACCAGCAGTGTGAGGAGACCTGAAAGTGGCACATGGCAGAGCGTGGCGATGGAGACAGCAGCAATGGGAGGCCGTACAGGGACCCATGACACACTCTGGACCTGGCAGCAGCATGAGGAGGCGGTACAGGGGCCCATGACAGATTACGGGCCTGGCAGCAGCATGAGGAATCGATACGGGGGCCCATGTCAGATTACGGCCTGGCAGCAGCAATGGGAGGCCCGTATCTGCCAGCACCCTATAACAAAATGGAACCCACCAGCAGTGTGAGGAGACCTGAAAGTGGCACATGGCAGAGTGTGGCGATGGAGACAGCAGCAATGGGAGGCCGTACAGGGACCCATGAGACACTCTGGACCTGGCAGCAGCATGAGGAGGCGGTACAGGGGCCCATGACAGATTACGGGCCTGGCAGCAGCATGAGGAATCGGTACGGGGGCCCATGTCAGATTACGGGCCTGGCAGCAGCAATGGGAGGCCGTAATCTGCCAGCACCCTATGACAAAATGGAACCCACCAGCAGTGTGAGGAGACCTGAAAGTGGCACATGGCAGAGTGTGGCGATGGAGACAGCAGCAATGGGAGGCCGTACAGGGACCCATGACACACTCTGGACCTGGCAGCAGCATGAGGAGGCGGTACAGGGGCCCATGACAGATTACGGGCCTGGCAGCAGCAGCAATGGGAGGCCCGTAATCTGCCAGCACCCTATGACAAAATGGAACCCACCAGCAGTGTGAGGAGACCTGAAAGTGGCACATGGCAGAGTGTGGCGATGGAGACAGCAGCAATGGGAGGCCGTACAGGGACCCATGACACACTCTGGACCTGGCAGCAGCATGAGGAGGCGGTACAGGGGCCCATGACAGATTACGGGCCTGGCAGCAGCAATGGGAGGCCCGTAATCTGCCAGCACCCTATGACAAAATGGAACCCACCAGCAGTGTGAGGAGACCTGAAAGTGGCACATGGCAGAGTGTGGCGATGGAGACAGCAGCAATGGGAGGCCGTACAGGGACCCATGACAGATTACGGGCCTGGCAGCAGCATGAGGAGGCGGTACAGGGGCCCATGACAGATTACGGGCCTGGCAGCAGCAATGGGAGGCCCGTAATCTGCCAGCCCCTAAGACACAATGGAACCCACCAGCAGTGTGAGGAGACCTGAAAGTGGCACATGGCAGAGTGTGGCGATGGAGACAGCAGCAATGGGAGGCCGTACAGGGACCCATGACAGATTACGGGCCTGGCAGCAGCATGAGGAGGCGGTACAGGGGCCCATGACAGATTACGGGCCTGGCAGCAGCAATGGGAGGCCCGTTAATCTGCCAGCACCCTATGACAAAATGGAACCCACCAGCAGTGTGAGGAGACCTGAAAGTGGCACATGGCAGAGTGTGGCGATGGAGACAGCAGCAATGGGAGGCCGTACAGGGACCCATGACACACTCTGGACCTGGCAGCAGCATGAGGAGGCGGTACAGGGGCCCATGACAGATTACGGGCCTGGCAGCAGCATGAGGAGTCGGTACGGGGGCCCATGTCAGATTACGGGCCTGGCAGCAGCAATGGGAGGCCCGTAATCTGCCAGCACCCTATGACAAAATGGAACCCACCAGCAGTGTGAGGAGACCTGAAAGTGGCACATGTCAGAGTGTGGCGATGGAGACAGCAGCAATGGGAGGCCGTACAGGGACCCATGAGACACTCTGGACCTGGCAGCAGCATGAGGAGGCGGTACGGGGGCCCATGGCAGATTACGGGCCTGGCAGCAGCAATGGGAGGCCCGTAATCTGCCAGCACCCTATGACAAAATGGAACCCACCAGCAGTGTGAGGAGACCTGAAAGTGGCACATGGCAGAGTGTGGCGATGGAGACAGCAGCAATGGGAGGCCGTACAGGGACCCATGAGACACTCTGGACCTGGCAGCAGCATGAGGAGTCGGTACGGGGGCCCATGGCAGATTACGGGCCTGGCAGCAGCAATGGGAGGCCCGTAATCTGCCAGCACCCTATGACAAAATGGAACCCACCAGCAGTGTGAGGAGACCTGAAAGTGGCACATGGCAGAGTGTGGCGATGGAGACAGCAGCAATGGGAGGCCGTACAGGGACCCATGACAGATTACGGGCCTGGCAGCAGCATGAGGAGGCGGTACAGGGGCCCATGACAGATTACGGGCCTGGCAGAAGCAATGGGAGGCCCGTAATCTGCCAGCACCCTATGACAAAATGGAACCCACCAGCAGTGTGAGGAGACCTGAAAGTGGCACATGGCAGAGTGTGGCGATGGAGACAGCAGCAATGGGAGGCCGTACAGGGATCCATGACAGATTACGGGCCTGGCAGCAGCATGAGGATGCGGTACAGGGGCCCATGACAGATTACGGGCCTGGCAGCAGCAATGGGAGGCCCGTAATCTGCCAGCACCCTATGACAAAATGGAACCCACCAGCAGTGTGAGGAGACCTGAAAGTGGCACATGGCAGAGTGTGGCGATGGAGACAGCAGCAATGGGAGGCCGTACAGGGACCCATGAGACACTCTGGACCTGGCAGCAGCATGAGGAGGCGGTACGGGGCCCATGGCAGATTACGGGCCTGGCAGCAGCAATGGGAGGCCCGTAATCTGCCAGCACCCTATGACAAAATGGAACCCACCAGCAGTGTGAGGAGACCTGAAAGTGGCACATGGCAGAGTGTGGCGATGGAGACAGCAGCAATGGGAGGCCGTACAGGGACCCATGACAGATTACGGGCCTGGCAGCAGCATGAGGAGGCGGTACAGGGGCCCATGACAGATTACGGGCCTGGCAGCAGCAATGGGAGGCCCGTAATCTGCCAGCACCCTAAGACAAAATGGAACCCACCAGCAGTGTGAGGAGACCTGAAGTGGCACATGGCAGAGTGTGGCGATGGAGACAGCAGCAATGGGGAGGCCGCACAGGGACCCATGACAGATTACGGGCCTGGCAGCAGCATGAGGAGGCGGTACAGGGGCCCATGACAGATTACGGGCCTGGCAGCAGCATGGGAGGCCCGTAATCTGCCAGCACCCTATGACAAAATGGAACCCACCAGCAGTGTGAGGAGACCTGAAAGTGGCACATGGCAGAGTGTGGCGATGGAGACAGCAGCAATGGGAGGCCGTACAGGGACCCATGACACACTCTGGACCTGGCAGCAGCATGAGGAGGCGGTACAGGGGCCCATGGCAGATTACGGGCCTGGCAGCAGCAATGGGAGGCCCGTAATCTGCCAGCACCCTATGACAAAATGGAACCCACCAGCAGTGTGAGGAGACCTGAAAGTGGCACATGGCAGAGTGTGGCGATGGAGACAGCAGCAATGGGAGGCCGTACAGGGACCCATGACAGATTACGGGCCTGGCAGCAGCATGAGGAGGCGGTACAGGGGCCCATGACAGATTACGGGCCTGGCAGCAGCAATGGGAGGCCCGTAATCTGCCAGCACCCTATGACAAAATGGAACCCACCAGCAGTGTGAGGAGACCTGAAAGTGGCACATGGCAGAGTGTGGCGATGGAGACAGCAGCAATGGGAGGCCGTACAGGGACCCATGACACACTCTGGACCTGGCAGCAGCATGAGGAGGCGGTACAGGGGCCCATGACAGATTACGGGCCTGGCAGCAGCAATGGGAGGCCCGTAATCTGCCAGCACCCTATGACAAAATGGAACCCACCAGCAGTGTGAGGAGACCTGAAAGTGGCACATGGCAGAGTGTGGCGATGGAGACATGGGCCCCCTGTCCACGCTTGACTTTCTGGCCACATAGTCGACATACGGCTACGTTTACTTCCTCGGGCGGCGTGACGAAAAATTGCCACACCGCCGAGTAGGAAACTTTGCCCCCGCTGCTCCTCACTGGCTGACTGCTACTTCCTCCGTGCACACCGGCACCACTACTGGCCGTGGTGGTAGGCTGCAGTGGAGCTGGTGCTCTACTCCGTGGCCGTTTGCCTCCACTGACACTGCTGCGACCCTGCTGCTTCCTGGGCAACCCACCGACTGTTTTGCTCGCTGCCAAGCTGGCACCCTCTTCTCCTGATGATGCGGAAGCAATAGCCTGATGACGACGAGGCTGCCAAGTGCGATCAGCCTCATCATCATCAATTAGGGTCTCCGCCTCACTACTAGCCCCCTCGGCTGCGTGTGGGTCAGGAGACAGACCTGTCTCTAGACCGGCTACCGAGCCACTCTCCTCGCCAGTACTTCTTTGCCTGGCTGCTGAAGAGGCGGATGTCTCCCCCCGTTCCTGACCGCCCTCTGTTAGCTCTTCCTCACTGTACAGTGGGGCTGAGCCCACAGCATGCGATACTTCGCTTGGTGAGGGAACACCAAAGGACAGGGGCAGGTAGAGGACACGTGATTTCAGTGGGCTTGCTCCCGAGCCATGCCAACTAACGGTTGTGTCTGACGTACCCACCGACCGTTGGCTGTAGGTGTCAGAGGTGACCTGGGAAGAGGAAGACGACCGAGCCAACCAATCGAGGACGGCAGGGTTGTCGGTGGAGACACGACCGCTGGATGACACCGGGAGCACTGGCCTCTGGCTGCGACTAGTGCTGCCTCGACCCCTTCCTCTGCTGCCACGTCTGCTCGCTCCTGAAACATTGCCTCCTCTGCCACTCCTCTGCGTGTTGTCTGACATACTCTTTAATTCAACGATTCTGTGTCCCTGAGTAACGATTCAGTGTCCTGAGTAACGATTCAGTGTCCCTGAGTAACGATTCAGTGTCCCTGAGTAACGATTCAGTGTCCCTGAGTAACGATTCAGTGTCCCTGAGTAACGATTCAGTGTCCCTGAGTAACGATTCAGTGTCCCTGAGTAACGATTCAGTGTCCCTGAGTAACTATTCAGTGTCCCTCAGTAACAATTCTGTGTCCCTCAGTAACAATTCTGTGTCTGTCCCTCAGTAACAGTTCTGTGTCCCTGAGTAACAGTTCTGTGTCCCTGAGTAACAGTTCTGTGTCCCTGAGTAACAGTTCTGTGTCCCTGAGTAACAGTTCTGTGTCCCTGAGTAACGATTCTGTGTCCTTGAGTAACGATTCTGTGTCCCTGAGTAACGATTCTGTGTCCCTGAGTAACGATTCTGTGTCCCTGAGTAACGATTCTGTGTCCCCTGAGTAACGATTCTGTGTCCCTGAGTAACGATTCTGTGTCCCTGAGTAACAATTCTGTGTCCCTCAGTAACAATTCTGTGTCTGTCCCCTGAGTAACAGTTCTGTGTCCCTGAGTAACAATTCTGTGTCCCTCAGTAACAATTCTGTGTCTGTCCCTCAGTAACAGTTCTGTGTCTGTCCCTGAGTAACAGTTCTGTGTCTGTCCCTGAGTAACAGTTCTGTGTCCCTGAGTAACAGTTCTGTGTCCCTGAGTAACAGTTCTGTGTCCCTGAGTAACAGTTCTGTGTCCCTGAGTAACAGTTCTGTGTCCCTCAGTAACAGTTCTGTGTCCCTCAGTAACAGTTCTGTGTCCCTCAGTAACAGTTCTGTGTCCCTGAGTAACAGTTCTGTGTCCCTGAGTAACAGTTCTGTGTCCCTGAGTAACAGTTCTGTGTCCCTGAGTAAACAGTTCTGTGTCCCTGAGTAACGATTCTGTGTCCTTGAGTAACGATTCTGTGTCCCTGAGTAACGATTCTCGTGTCCCTGAGTAACGATTCTGTGTCCCTGAGTAACGATTCTGTGTCCCTGAGTAACGATTCTGTGTCCCTGAGTAACGATTCTGTGTCCCTCAGTAACAATTCTGTGTCTGTCCCTGAGTAACAGTTCTGTGTCCCTGAGTAACAATTCTGTGTCCCTCAGTAACAATTCTGTGTCTGTCCCTCAGTAACAGTTCTGTGTCTGTCCCTGAGTAACAGTTCTGTGTCTGTCCCTGAGTAACAGTTCTGTGTCCTGAGTAACAGTTCTGTGTCCCTGAGTAACAGTTCTGTGTCCCTGAGTAACAGTTCTGTGTCCCTGAGTAACAGTTCTGTGTCCCTCAGTAACAGTTCTGTGTCCCTCAGTAACAGTTCTGTGTCCCTCAGTAACAATTCTGTGTCCTCAGTAACAATTCTGTGTCCCTCAGTAACAATTCTGTGTCCCTCAGTAACAATTCTGTGTCCCTCAGTAACAATTCTGTGTCTGTCCCTGAGTAACAGTTCTGTGTCTGTCCCTGAGTAACAATTCTGTGTCCCTCAGTAACAATTCTGTGTCCCTCAGTAACAATTCTGTGTCTGTCCCTGAGTAACAATTCTGTGTCCCTGATTAACAATTCTGTGTCCCTGAGTAACGATTCTGTGTCCCTGAGTAACGATTCTGTGGCCCTAAAGTCTCTCTGGCCCTAACTCTGTCCCTAATACAGAGAGGTCTGTCTCTCTTGAATGACCGGAGGCTAATGGAGAATTCTAAGATGGCCGCAATATATAGCTCGACCATTACACAGTGCTGGCTGCTGATTGGCTAATGCGATCACATGTCATGAATGAATGCATTATGGGTCAGCGCGCCTTGTCTGCGCGCCTTCCCAGAGATCCCCGCTCCGTCGCCACACGTCGCCGCCATTTTTGGAAAATTTCGATTCGCGCATCCGAAGTCTGCTAATTTTCGGATTCGGCGAATCTTCGAAACGAATTCCACTTCGCCAAGTTCGATTCGCTCATCTCTAATTATTTTCATTCGTAAACCGAAAATTGCAATAACCGAGGCGTTCGTAAACCGAGGTACGCCTGTACTTTATTTTCGGCAAACAAATGCACTGATTGAACTAAAATCGTACGAGAGAAATTTTTGTGCTCGTCCCTTCTAATATTTTCATACGAAAGCTGTGTGCTAACGATCAGATTATCGAACGATTGCTTCAAAAGCGGTATTTTTCGTACGATTTTCTTGATCGCGTCTGCAGGGCATTAGACCTCTATAGGCTGCCTGCAGATCAGCTGATGGGATAATCGATGGGCAGGAGTCTATCTATTAACACTTGATATAAGGGAGGGTGTAGTGGGTACTTAAAGCGGCACTCCAGCCTTTCTCCTCCCCCTTGCTTCTTCTCCCTCCAGTGACCGTGTGGGGGGTAGCCCAGCGGCATATCTACTGCGAGGCAAACAAGGGCGGTCTTTTTTTGGAGGGGGCTGACATAAGGGACACTTGGGTCGATCTGATGCCCCAGAAAGGCCTCCTCAGCGCTTCTTTGCTCACAGACAGTAATCAATTATTAGTTTCCTGGCTGGCCGAGACCCGTTTTCGCTTGTTCCTCTGCTGGCGCTACTGCCCCCTGGTTGCTAGGACCGCCTGGCATCTAGCAACCAGTGACATCACATCACCTAATGCAGAAAGGGGCCGAGGCCCCGGCATTCAGAGCGGAGGAGGATTTTACTTCTACACTCCTATTGGTTAGCTCTGCCCATCTCCACCAGAATCTGCGGCGGCGTTGCTCAGAGTGAAGGGAACTGGATTTGAGTGTCAACTGTGAGGTGCTGAAGTGATGCCGGGCATCGGGGATGGAACCATTTGTGTCATAACTGAGGGAGCCAGGCAGAGACCTATACAGAGAGGATGGCAGATGAGCTGACAGCAGAGGACAGGTGACACCATCGGAAGGATGGGAGGAGGAGGTGACATCCTTAGATGTCAGAGAGTCATGCTGGGATGTGCCCCCCCCCCTCAAAAATGAAGGACTACGGGTCCCAGCATAAACCCCTTTAGAGCTGAGGATGTGAAACCCCTTCGGGCCTCCACCCCTCCATTTAGTGAAGGACTACAGGTCCCAGCATGAACCCATGAGGTCTAAGTCACATCCTTCGATTTAAAGGGTTCATGCTGGGACTTGTAGTCCTTCACTAGTTGGGGGGGGGGGGTGTCACATCCTCAGCTCTGAGTGGTTCATGCTGGGACTTTCAGCCTGTAACTTTGTGGGGGGCTCACATCCTTAGATCTCAGGGGCTCATGCTGGGACTTGTAGTCCTTCACTAGTTTGGGGTGGGGGGGTCACATCCTCAGCTCTGAGGGATTCATGCTGGGACTTTCAGCCTGTCAATTTTGGGGGGGGGGGGGGGGTCACATACTTAGATCTCAGGGGCTCATGCTGGGACTTGTAGTCCTTCACTAGTTGGAGATTGGGGGGGGTCTCGTTCTTAGCTCTGAGGGGTTCATGATGAGACTTGTCTGCACTACCTGCACTTTAGTTCCTGGAGGCCATGGTAGTACAAGTAACCCAGGGGCCCTAGATGGCCACATTGTCCTCCCCCCACCTTTGTGATCATGGAAAACCTTAGACTGTGTTTCCTGATCCATCATTCTGCCACCACTGGCTCCAATTTCGGTGTGGGGGCGCCTGATTTTTAGTCTTGCCTAGGGCACCACAAATCCAAAATACACCACTGGGGTCCTTTCATGGCTCAGTGCTGCTCATATTATGACCTGGGAGCTCCGTTCACTCCTTGAGTACTATGAGCACAGTCTGTTGGATGGAGGTCTGATAGAGAATAATAATATCTTTAAAGAATATATAAACCCAACAATTCAAATTCCTGATATGTGCCTGCTGTACTTGTATGGGAAAGTCTCCCACTTCCTTTGTGTGAAATCTCTGGTGTTCCTGCCAGTCCCTCTGCGTTTCTATTAAAAACTGACCACATCAGACATGAGAGCACAGTGTGGTCAGTTTTCTAACTGTGCCCAGAACTCCATGTGCCCTCCTCCAATGATCAGGCTTGTCCTGACACCCCCCTCCTCCTTGCACAGCCATTCACCGGGAAGTTCAGTGTAATGCTGTTTCCCCTGCACCAGCTCTTATACAACTAAGAACAGAGGGAATGTGATCACTTGTAAAAAAGGTATTTATAATGTTTTTATATCCAAGATTGTTTTACCTTTCATTTGTTTACACTGAATGGGTTGTTTTACAAGGTGAGGGTTTGTACAATGTTTTTCAATCGATTTGTTGCATTGTGGGTTTCAGAATAAGAATTTTCCTGCCATGGGAATCGACCGCAATTTCAGGGTAAAAACCACCTCAGACTTCAAAAAACTACACCATGCTGTTGCGATCATTGAGAAAAGCCATGGAAGGAGAATGATAAATGTAAGTTTTTCTACATTTGAGGAAACCTATGTTATGTAAATAAGTAAGCTGTGATTGCTAATTGGTCCTAAAATTGGACAGATTGGGTGCAGGGACGTGCTGGATGCCTTCGCTGCCTGTGCCTTTAACCACTTCCAGTCCGGACACTTTCACCCTCTTCCTGTCCAGGCAAATTTTAAACTTTCAGTGCTATCATAATTTGAATGACAATTGCGCGGTCATGCAACACTGTACCCATATGAATTTTTTAGCATTTTTTTGAGACAGATAAAGCTTTATTTTGGTGGTGTTTATTCATCACTGGGATTTTTATTTTTTTTGCTATGTAAATGATAAAGTCCAAAAATTTTGAAAAAAAGTGTTTTTTTTAAAAAATTTTGCAAATAAATAATATTTCATCATAAATCTTAGCCAAAATTTATTCCGTTTTATCTTTTTAGTAAAAAAAAAAAATCCAAATTAGTTTATAACCAAAAATTATAATTTTTAAATATTTTTTTTACAGTTTTATTTTATTTTTTTATATTATTATTTTTTATTTTTATTTTTTTTTTCTACATACTGTCACCCTAGCAGTACAGTGTCACCATGGTGACACTCTACTACTTGTGCGGGGTGATGAAGATTTTTTTTTTTTTACACTGATTGCTTTTACACCCATATAGGATGTAAAAGCAATCATTTCTCTCTCTGTCTGCATTCTTGCAGTCATTGAGAAATACAGAGTGAGCTGTGGTTGGTCACAGCTTGTCACATGGTACAAGGCTGTTGTGAATAGCCTTGTACCATGTGACCTCTGTGATCATTCACAGAATTCACACGTAGTAAGCAATGATGTCACAAGTGACATCTTGCTTGCTACTTTGCATGTGATCACTGATTGGCCAATCAGTGATCACATGATCGGGACCTCGTACAGAGGTCCCGTCCGACGATCGGTGTTTCACTGTGTCCGGAGGACACAGCGGGCACCGGATCGCGGTGCTGCGCGCTCCCAGGGAGCGCGCACAAGCAGGGTGCGGGGAGGCCGTTTATAAACTGCCACCCGACCCTGCACTGCCACTGTCCGGCCGTTTATATACAACGGCCGGTCGGGAAGTGGTTAAGTCGGGTGTGAGGAGGCGACCCTGAGCCCGGAGATCTTCGTCTTCTCCCATGTTGTTCAGGTAGATCTCCACCTTGCCTACCCCTGCTCTAGCATATGTCAGGGCAAAATTAAATTCAGTAAGTGTCTGCAATACATGCACATGCTGCTACTAGAGAAAAAAATTATATATTTGATAACCAGCCAGAAATTCAGCACGCTCCAAACTGCTCGTGTTGTCAGCACTGCCCAGATCGCTTTTAACCTCCTCGGCAGTATGATTCTTTCCGATTTTTTTTGTGCTGAAAGCGGTACATTTTTTTGCATGGAAATATGTATTTTTTCTATTGTAGGCTGTAATTTTTAGGAATAACTCACTGAAATCTGTCTGAACAAGAGTCTATTAAACATCCCGGATATGATAAAATTTGAAACACGAAATCATAAATTATAATTTAATAAATAATCATAAAAAATAATAATATAATAAATTTAATTCAATAATATATTCAAACCAAAAACACTGAAATTTGAAATACAGAGGCAAATTCGCACATCACTGAGCAAAGTCGCAAAATCGTTTTCAGTGTCTGATGACGAATTTCCCCCACGAATCATTATCACTCAATTCTGCAATTCTGTGGTTCTGATTTACTGTCGCTGTTCTAAAACCGCTTTTGACGTAAAGGGACGCTTTTTGGACGCCATGGACTTTTCTAAGTTTCCAGGCAGAAAGAACAGTCAAAATGCAGGCAGGGCGCAGGACAAAGCAGTAGGGACAAAATGTATGTGAAATGCATTGAAACAGCAATGACAGCAAAAATTTAAATTTTTAAAAAATTTCAAATTTCCCGACGTCACAGGGTCCGGAAGCCGGATGCCGGCATCGGCCGGAGGAGATGGCCGGGGACGCTGTAGGGGACACATCGCGGGAGCGAAGGACAAGGTAAGTGCTGCAGGGACCCCCAGAGCAACGCCGCATGGTAAGCCCGAGTGTAGCTCGGGGGGGTTACCACTTTTGGTATAGAAATTTTACCCCGAGCTACACTCTGGAATACCGCTAAGGAGGTCAAATGACTAAAGAACACTTCCTTTTATGTTATGGAAATGAGGAGAAGGGGAGGTGTTTTGCAGATGTTAGAAATGTTGTGTTTTTTTTTTTCTTGTGTGGATGTACGTATTTTTTTTTTTTTTTTTCCCCCTTTCACTATAATAAAGAGAAAATTCACCAGTTTTGGTTGTACTAGCTAATTCACCCCATTTATTTAATTCTCTTTTAGGTTTCCAACAGTTTTTTTAATTCAAAGAAAAACAGTGGCATGACTTACGATTCGGAATCAGGAGGTGAATGTAAGTTCAATGCATTCATTTTACTGCACAGTGCTTGAGTCTCAGTGGTCACTTGGTGAATTAGTGCTGATCTATGGACCTTAGACCTGTTAAAGGATAAGTTCACCTTTTTAAAAAAAAAAATTTTTTTTTTAAAAAAAGCGCAAATTTTTTGCAGGTAAAAAAATGTGCATTCACTTTTTTTTGTAGCCTGGAAAGCATTGCACCCAAGATCAGTAGATCATTGGTGCCATGAAGGAAGCCTACAGACTGCCAGTGTAAGCTATATGCCTGTACATCGTATGAGCAGACAGATACACACTGATAGGAAGAATCATTGAACTACCAGAGCGCTCAACAGCAGCGTGAGATTTCATTGAAAACTACAAGCCGACAACCACAAAGGCTGTTGGTACTTTACAGGGTGCAGCAACATAACTTCCTTTTTTCACAACGTATTAAAACCCATTTCATGAATCAGAATTGTTTTTATTGTCTTTAATAATGTAGATACATATCTAAAGTTCTGTTTTACACAGTTTTGAAAATCATATCAGGTAGGTGACGCCCCCCCATTGTCCATACACTGAATAAGCCGATTTCTGGCGTTTTTCATGACCCTTACCAGCATAGCAGCGGGTATGTTGGCAATTTCTGCACGGATGTTGGCCTTCAGGTCTTGTAGGGTCTTTGGACGGTTTACATAAACGCGGGATTTAAAAAAAAAAAACCCCAAAAAAAGTTGCAAGGGGCCAAATCGGGGGAGCGGGCTGGCCACTCCAAATCGCTCCTTATTGAGATGAGGCGCTCCGGGAAGTGTTCCCTTAAAACAGCCATTGATGCTCTTGAAGTCCGTCCTGTTGGAACCAAATGTCCCCTAAGTCCAATTCATCAAGTCGTGGAAAAACAAATTCCTCCAACATGTTCACATACCGGGCTGAATTCACTTATTCAGTGTATGGACAATGGGGGGTGTCACCTACCTGATATGATTTTCAAAACTGTGTAAAACAGAACTTTAGATATGTACCTACATTATTAAAGACAATAAAAACAATTCTGATTCATAAAATGGGTTTTATTGCGTTTTGAAAAAAGGAGGTTATGTTGCTGCACCCTGTAGTTTCCCATTCACAGAACTCTGTGAATGAATGACATAGTTGGGCGGGCTGTCACAAGTTTTAATTGTGACAGCAAGCAGGATATCCCCTGCTCGTTGTCGCAGCGGGGGATCAGGGAGTGTGTGCGCCATGCTACAGTAACATGTTACACCCATATTCACAAAAGGTGAACTTATCCATTAAACTGAAGCTGCCAAGCTTTGACCTAAATTTGGCCATGGTTGAAATGAGCGGGATAAAATTTGGTTTGGATTTAGATGGGAAGCAAAAACTGATGTTTTATTGTTTGCCTAACTAATCCACCTACGTGGATTAATCCCATGTGGATTGTTTACCTGACTAATCCACCTACGCTCGGTTCACACTGCTGTAACCCCAAAGTCGTGTGACTTTGCAACTTGCTTGCGGCTTGATGCGACTTACATGTGACTTTGATGTTTTGCGACATTGGCCAATTATAATACAGAGTGTGACAAATATTATTGAACGTACAAAACCCTCTGAAGTCGTTGCCAAAGTTGCAAAGATAATACAAAGAAACAACTTCCTTGCAACAGGTGATTTTAACATTGCATACAGTCAGGTCCATAAATATTGGGACATGGACACAATTCTAACATTTTTGGCTCTATACACCACCACAATGGATTTGAAATGAAACCAACAAGATGTGCTTTAACTGCAGACTGTCAGCTTTAATTTGAGGGTATTTACATCCAAATCAGGTGAACGGTGTAGGAATGACAACAGTTTGCATATGTGCCTCCCACTTGTTAAGGGACCAAAAGTAATGGGACTGAGTAATAATCATAAATCAAACTTTCACTTTTTAATACTTGGTTGCAAATCCTTTGCAGTCAATTACAGCCTGAAGTCTGGAATGCATAGACATCACCAGACGCTGGGTTTCATCCCTGGTGATGCTCTGCCAGGCCTCTACTGCAACTGTCTTCAGTTCCTGCTTGTTCTTGGGGCATTTTCCCTTCAGTTTTGTCCTCAGCAAGTGAAATGCATGCTCAATCGGATTCAGGTCAGTTGATTGACTTGGCCATTGCATAACATTCCACTTCTTTCCCTTAAAAAACTCTTTGGTTGCTTTTGCAGTCTGCTTTGGGTCATTGTCCATCTGCACTGTGAAGCGTCCAATGAGTTGTGAAGCATTTGGCTGAATATGAGCAGATAATATTCCCGAAACACTTCACAATTCATCCGGCTGCTTTTGTCAGCAGTCACATCATCAATAAATACAAGAGAAGCAGTTCCATTGGCAGCCATACATGCCCACGCCATGACACTACCACCACCATGCTTCACTGATGAGGTGGTATGCTTAGGATCATGAGCAGTTCCTTTCCTTCTCCATACTCTTCTCTTCCCATCACTCTGGTACAAGTTGATCTCGGTCTCATCTGTCCATAGGATGTTGTTCCAGAACTGTGAAGGCTTTTTTACATGTCGTTTGGCAAACTCTAATCTGGCCTTCCTGTTTTTGAGGCTCACCAATGGTTTCCATCTTGTGGTGAACCCTCTGTATTCACTCTGGTGAAGTCTTCTCTTGATTGGTGACTTTGACACACATACACCTACCTCCTGGAGAGTGTTCTTGATCTGGCCAACTGTTGTGAAGGGTGTTTTCTTCACCAGGGAAAGAATTCTTCGGTCATCCACCACAGTTGTTTTCCGTGGTCTTCCTGGTCTTTTGGTGTTGCTGAGCTCACCGGTGCGTTCCTTCTTTTTAAGAATGTTCCAAACAGTTGTTTTGGCCACGCCTAATGTTTTTGCTATCTCTCTGATGGGTTTGTTTTGTTTTTTCAGCCTAATGATGGCTTGCTTCACTAATAGCGACAGCTCTTTGGATCTCATCTTGAGAGTTGACAGCAACAGATTCCAAATGCAAATAGCACACTTGAAATTAACTCTGGACCTTTTATCTGCTCATTGTAATTGGGATAATGAGGGAATAACACACACCTGGCCATGGAACAGCTGAGAAGCCAATTGTCCCATTACTTTTGGTCCCTTAACAAGTGGGAGGCACATATGCAAACTGTTGTAATTCCTACACCGTTCACCTGATTTGGATGTAAATACCCTCAAATTAAAGCTGACAGTCTGCAGTTAAAGCACATCTTGTTGGTTTCATTTCAAATCCATTGTGGTGGTGTATAGAGCCAAAAATGTTAGAATTGTGTCGATGTCCCAATATTTATGGACCTGACTGTATATCTCTCACACCCAAGCGCACAGGAAAGCCTTTCAATAAAAAATAGAGGTAAAGTAAGCTGCTGTGCACTGGTGCAATACACCAATTGATAATAAAATATATATAATATATAAACAGCGCAAATCAACCTCCTTACCACATAATCAAAATTATCTTCTAAAAATTGTGATAAATTAAATAGTGATAATAATGTCCAAAAAAATCTATAAAATCTATATAAATGTGTGCAAGAAATTATATATAACATAAATAAAAGTTATTTCTTCCCATAAAAGATCAAAAATGATCTTCTCCCAAAAGAAATGTGCTTCCACCAATCACCAGTGTGAAATCAACATCAACCGCACTCACCAGATGTTAGTGAGTGTTGCGCCTTTAGGATTTTAGGGATCCTACACCCCCTCTAAATCTTCCAGAGCTCCTTTTCACTTTGTATGGCTTGATGTAATCCTTCCACTTACTCCTAATAGAAGCTCTCTTGAGACTGCTGGGTGAAAGAGTCTGACAGTTTCATGACAACATTGGCCGCAGCATTTTCAGTCACATCGATGGATGCCACCCACATTGGCTGTCCCAGCATTGGCACCCACATTGGCAGATGCAGCAGTCTGAAGAGAGCTTCTATTAGGAGTAAGTGGAAGGATTACGTCAAGCCATACAAACTGAAAATGAGCTCTGGAAGATTTAAAGGTGGTGTAGGATCCCTAAAATCCTAAAGGCGCAACACTCACTAACATCTGGTGAGTGCGGTTGATGTTGATTTCACACTGGTGATTGGTGGAAGCACATTTCTTTTGGGAGAAGATCATTTTTGATTTTTTATGGAAAGAAAGAACTTTTATTTATGTGATATATATATATCATTTCTTGCACAAATTTATATATATTTTATAGATTATTTTTTTTTGGACATTATTATCACTACTTAATTTATCACAATTTTTAGAATATAATTCTGATTATGTGGTAAGGAGGTTGATTTGCGCTGTTTATTTATTATATATATTTTCTCAATTGATTTTAACATTGCAGCCTATGGCACTCCTGTCGCAAGGAAGACGCAGAAAACTATTTTTTTTTATTGCCGCAAGCCACACACCCGATTGCTTCCACACATCCCCAGTACCGCCCCCCCCCCCACTCTGCGCACGCCCCCCCCCGCATGTATTCCAGACCTCGCTTGCCCATCTGTGGGCCCGGGGCTGACATAGTAGGTACCGGTGGGTGGTGGGGAGGGAGGAGAGCGGACTCTCATCCGCTCTCCTCCCCTTCTTTCTGTGGCTAGGAAAGCGGCGTGTATGATGTCACTTCCAGGTCACCTGTCACTTTCTCCTGCTAGAATAGCCGAGAAGCAATGTATTGCAATATTGAGTGGAGCCCAGAGGAGACATATGCAGGGTCTAAGTAGAGGGAACCTGTCCCCAAAAAATCACCCCTTTTTGTCCCCTATGTGATGAATAAAAAGAAAGTTAAGTGGAAAAAAAAAATTTGCAAAAAAATACTTACACCCAAGCACAATAAACCCCCCTCCCCCCCCAAAAAAAAACTGAGCTCCCACCCCGCCCCCACATATACGCACGTACGAACGTAAACGCATGCATCGGGGGTGATTACTTGTGAAAACAGCTATTGGGATACACATGTTCAATGTCACCATGCAGGCCGGAGTGAGAGCAATAATTCTAGTGCAAGACCTCCTCCGTATCACTAAACTGATGAGCCATAGGGGGCTTTTGAAGCGTCGCCTATAAGGTTTCACATGTTGGGTATCTATTTACTTTTGTTTTCTATATTTTTACCAAAAATTTGGGTAATGCATTGCGTTTTGTTACCCTAAAGTTTGCTTTAGTATGGTTTTTTTTTTTTGTTTCTCTTAAATTTTGCATTTTCTAGACCTTTGCGGTAATATTGTGTGACATAAAAAAATGGAACTACCAATTTTTAGTTCTCTAGGGTGTCTGCTTTCAGAAAACATAATGTTGGGGGATTTTGTGTAATCATCAGGCCTAAACTGATTTTTTAAAACGTGTGCAAAAAATGCAAAAAAAAAGGCTCTGGCAGCGAAAAGGGTTAACATATTGAAGAAAGATACAGCACTGTAGTGCGACTTCACACATTTGTGTCTACATAAAACTAAAGTATATGTTTGCCGCTTTGTCTTCTGTACGATTTAAAAATATTCCATTTTCCCAAATCCCAGATCTCTCATCGAGCGAGGATGAACAGGACAATCCAGATTCAAACTCTACCTCCTCTAAGGCCAAACCTCTTCATACCAATGAATGGCCAATGTTAAGGAGTGGCGTTGATGACCAAAAAGGTGACCTACCATTTAAGCGCGACCAGTATGATGGCAGACGAGGACAAGATGGCCACAGTGATATGAACCGCCCACTAAGGAGCCATGGTGATTCTGGTTTTCAGTATGACAGTCGCAGTGATCACCATAATCGTGAAGATAATCATAGCCTACCCATGGAGCTTTCATACCAACAAAGAGATCCTGATAGTAGGAAATTCACAGATAGGACAGATTTTCCTGGTGATCGTCATTCCAGCTATCAAATGCACAGAAGCGAGACGGCATTTCAATACGATGACAGACAAGGGCCAACGTTCGAAGGTGGCCCCAGGCGTACCGGTATTGACCGTGACTTTGGTTTTCCACCTGATCAAAGCACACAATCGCTGGGTAATCCCCGTGGTGACTCGGGCTTGCCATTTAGGGAACCGTCACATGGTGACCGCAGTCTCCAATCACAAATGCATAGAGGTGGGGCAGCATTTGAGTACAATGACAGACAAGAGCCAACATTAGAAGGTGGTCTCTGGAATACAGACAGACAACTAAGGAACAATGACCGTGACTTTGCTCTTCAGCGTGATCAAATCATGGGTGACCATGATACACCATCTATGGGACCAATACGTCAACAAGTAGATCGGGATGGTTTTAAAGGTCAAAATAGGACATCAAGCCATCCTCTAAATTATCCTGGTGACCGCGATAAAGACAGACAAGGTTCGATGATACAAGGTGGTCCCAGGCATCCCGACAACCAAGACTGGAAGAATGACCGTGAGTTTTCATTTCAGCCTGATCAAAGCATACGATCACTGGATAATCCCCGTGGTGACTTTGACATGCCATCGATGGGGTCGTTGCGTCAACAAATTAATAGAGATGGTTATAAGGGTCAAGATAAGACCCCCAACCAGCCTTTAAATTTTCTTGGTGATCGTGATCCCAGCTTGCAAATGCACAGAGACGAGATGGCATTTCAGCGAGATGACAGACGAGGTGGCCTCAAAGATTCTGACATCCAGTTAAGGAACAATGAGCGTGACTTTGCTTTCCAGCGTGATGAAAGCAAACGACTACTGAGTGATCCTCATCGTGACCTTAATTTGCCATCTATGGGACCATTGCATCAACAAGTAGGTAGTAGTGATTTTGAGAGCCAAGGCAGAACACAGAACCATCCTTCAGATTTTCATAGTGACCAGAATTTCAACACTCCAATGCACAGAGATAGAACAGGGTTTCAGTATGACAGACCAGGACCAAAGTTACAAGGTGGCCCCAGGCATACTGACAACCGAGTAAGAAATGATGGCCGTGACTTTGCCTTTCGGCAAAGTGAACAATTACATGGTGACCCTGATATGTCATCTATGGAACCATCCCATCGTCAAGCAGAACGAGATGACCTAAAGGGCCATAATAGGACACAAAGCCATCCTGGTTTTTCTGGAGACCGCAGCTCTCGAATGCACAGAGATGAGAGGGCATTTCAGTCCGATGACCGAGGCGCACCAACGTTACAAGGTGGCCCCAGGCATGCTAGCAATCAAGTACGAAACCAGGACCGTGACACTGGTTTTAGGCATGATCAAAGCAGGCGATCAGAGGGTGATTTTGACATGCCATCTAAAGAGGGTCAAAAGAGGACACAGAGCCATTCTTCAGGATTTCCTGGTGATCTCCTTTCTCAAAGGCACCGAGGTGAGACATCATTTCATTATGACGACATACAGCCTCAAGATTCTGCTTTTCAACCTGACCTTCGAAGGGAACGACTATTCCCTGATGTCCACGGTGATCGCGATGTCCCTTCCAAACCATTTTATCAGCAACGAGATCATCAAGCATTTGAGGAAAGAAACATTACAGAGAATCGTCGTCCAGGTTTTTCTGGAGGCCACAGTCTCCACTCTCAGGATCACCGAGGAGGAATCATGCATGACGGTCGTAGTAGAGATGTTCTAACATTTCAAGGTATTTTATCCATCATACCTGCATGCCATTACAGAAAACCTTACACCCACTGAAAATTTGACCACGTAGACCTAAATGCGTGATATCCCAAAATTCTAAACAGTCCTCCTCAGTTCCTCTTTGTTCACTGGAACCCATTACACTTCAGGGATGCTATGAGAACACAGCAAGACCACCTTCAGTGTTTAAAGTAGAACTCTAGGCCAAATTTTTTTTTTTCATTTTGGATAGAGTAAGGGAGGGTTATAACCCCTGTCATATATATATTTTTGCCATCTGTGTCCCATGGGGGAGGTTTCTCTTTACTTTCTGTCCCATAGTTAAAACAGGAAGTGAGAGGAAATCCTTTCAAATTAAAGAAATCCTTTCGGGTCACAAAAACTAGCGTTCCCATTGGAAGATTTCCCCTCTATTAGTTTTTTGGAACAACCCAACATTTGGGATTTTCTTTCACTTTCACTTTTAATGGGAATGGTAAACAGGACAAATGGAAAGGGTGTATCTCCCTAAGGGGGGCACAGACAGCAATAAAAGCCTGATGGGTTCTAATCCCTTTCCACTCTATCCGAAAAAAAAAAAAATTTTTGCTTTTAGTTATACTTTAATTAGATTCGGTCTGTAAGCTAAAAAAAAAAAAGAAAGTTGCAGCAGGAAGTCAACAAGGGGTAAACTGATGACTTTAAATCCAAAACCAAACCATTAACACATTGCAGCATACCAATCATTAGATGTGATGGCTATTCCTGCTACTGACACCATCAATAGGGTGCTATTCCTGCTACTGACACCAACAATAGGGTTCTATTCCTGCCACTGACACCAACAAAAGGGTACTATTCCTGCCACTGACACCAACAATAGGGTACTATTCCTCCCACTGACACGACACCAACAATAGGGTCCCACCGACACCAACAAAGGGGCATAATTCCTGTTATTAATATTCACAACAGGGCAGTATTTCTGCCACTGACACCAAAGATGGGGCAGCATTCCTCCCACTGACACCAAGAATAGGGTACTATTCCTGCCACTGACACCAACAATAGGGTACTATTCCTCCCACTGACACCAACAATAGGGTACTATTCCTGCCACTGACACCAACAATAGGGTACTATTCCTGCCACTGACACCAACAATAGGGTACTATTCCTCCCACTGACACGACACCAACAATAGGGTCCCACCGACACCAACAAAGGGGCATAATTCCTGTTATTAATATTCACAACAGGGCAGTATTTCTGCCACTGACACCAAAGATGGGGCAGCATTCCTCCCACTGACACCAAGAATAGGGTACTATTCCTCCCACTGACACCAACAATAGGGTACTATTCCTGCCACTGACACCAACAATAGGGTACTATTCCTCCCACTGACACCAACAATAGGGTACTATTCCTGCCACTGACACCAACAATAGGGTACTATTCCTCCCACTGACACCAACAATAGAGCACTATTCCTATAGCCGTTTTCACCTTGTGATCTGGCCTGTAACACACCTCCTGTATCAGAGTGCCTCCACTCTGGATGGAGGAGCAACAGAGATGCACCTTTGGACAGCAGCATCGTTATTCTGGGGGGAGGGCGGTGTTCAATACTTTAGCAGATTTAAATACACTAACAAATTGAATCCAAACTCCAGCTAATACTTCATATGCAGTTACAGCAAACAGTTTTTTTTCTTTCTTTTGAGAAAGCTGAGCACCCCTGTCGGTGGTAAATGGTTTCTAACTGCTACATCTGCAGAACAGCTTGTTCTGTTGAAAAACAGACTTACTGGCCTGATCACCAGGTGAAAATAAAAACGAATGCAGCCACCACTTCTGAGAATTGGTAAGCTGCAAGATAATGTTTGATTTTGGGTTTATCTCCTCCCCTCTAAATAGCACTCTATTAGCCATAAGGCTACTGGAGATTGAGACCTTGTCCGTATATTATAGAGGAGGGTCTGCTGTAAGAGGATTAACATAGCTGCCTCTATAAATATTTAAAAGTAAAAAATATTTGAAAGTGTGTCAATGGTAAAAAAATAAATTTTAATATATATATATATATATATACAGACACACACACACAGGGCTTGACAAATCCCAGGTACCAGGTCACCACAGCATCCAGAAACACGGCCCTGGCACCTGGGTCCTTGCTAGCCCACACTGCCCTGCGCCCTCGGCCAGTCCTTCTCTCCTGCCCCACAGAGCGAAGCCTAGCTCAGTGTCCTGGTACCCCCCGAAGTTCAGGTAGAGCCCATTGGTGTACATCACTCCCCGCCAGGGGTGGACTGACAACTCATGGGGCCCCTGGGAAATAGGGGATCATGGGGCCCCTGTGTCCTTGCCCAAACTCAAAAAAGCCTATGAAAAAGGTACCAGGGGCATCTCATTGGGCCCCCTACTGACCCCGGGCCCTCGGGCAGCGCCCGAGTTTCCAAATGGTCAGTCCGCCCCTGCTCCCCGCATAGCCCTACAAAAGCCAGCCCTCTGGAGGACACCGCAGGCCCGCCCCGCACCATACAGCCACACACCCCGCTCCTCCCTGGAGAGCCCATGGAACGGAGGACACCGGAACCCATGAATGTTGCCTTTAATGGCAGTGGCCACCAACACATGCAGCTCCCTCCCAGAGGAGCACCACATGCAGACCGGAGTCACTGGAGCCACCAAATCCTGCTGCTTGACAGGTGATAGCTGGGAGGGCTGGTAATTCCTAAGGTGTGTGTGACAGTGCCTAGCCCCTGAGACTCTGCCCCCCTCCCATGACACTTACTCTGCCTGTGATGCTACCCCCTCCCATGTAACTTCCCCCTCCTGTTCCTCTGTCCACCACCTGTCATGCTGCCCCCCCACCTGGCTCCTAACTTTTTTAACTGACTCCTAGATTCAACACAAATTTATCAACGTGTGTGTGTCTGTATTGTTATAGCTCGGGGGTCTCCAAACTTTCTAAACAAAGGACCAGTTTACTATCCTTTAGACATCAGGGGGGCAGACTGTGCCCATTGGGAGTAGATATTGTACTGGTGTCTGTGAGGGAAAATAGTGCATC
Source organism: Staurois parvus (assembly GCF_062004578.1). Lineage (NCBI taxonomy): Eukaryota > Metazoa > Chordata > Amphibia > Anura > Ranidae > Staurois > Staurois parvus. The sequence goes on from NW_028318638.1 coordinate 27,924, forward strand.
TTTGGCATTAGGGGTGGAATTGCACACCATCATTGGTGTCAGTGGGAGGAATAGTACCCTGTTTTTGGTGTCAGTGGCAGGAATAGTACCCCATTGTTGGTGTCAGTGGGAGGAATAGTACCCTATTATTGGTGTCAGTGGGAGGAGTAGTACCCTATTGTTGGTGTCAGTGGGAGGAATAGTGCCCCATCATTGGTGTCAGTGGGAGGAATAGTGCCCCATCATTGGTGTCAGTGGCAGAAATACTGCCCCGTTGTGAATATTAATAACAGGAATTATGCCCCTTTGTTGGTGTCGGTGGGACCCTATTGTTGGTGTCAGTGGGAGGAATAGTACCCTGTTGTTGGTGTCAGTGGGAGGAATAGTACCCTGTCGTTGGTGTCAGTGGGAGGAATAGTACCCTATTGTTGGTGTCAGTGGCAGGAATAGTGCCCCATCATTGGTGTCAGTGGGAGGAATAGTACCCTATTGGTGTCAGTGGCAGGAATAGTACCCTATTGTTGGTGTCAGTGGCAGGAATAGTACCCTATTCTTGGTGTCAGTGGGAGGAATGCTGCCCCATCTTTGGTGTCAGTGGCAGAAATACTGCCCCATTGTGAATATTAATAACAGGAATAATGCCCCTTTGTTGGTGGGACCCTATTGTTGGTGTCAGTGGGAGGAATAGTACCCTATTGGTGTCAGTGGCAGGAATAGTACCCTATTGTTGGTGTCAGTAGGAGGAGTAGTACCCTATTGGTGTCAGTGGCAGGAATAGTACCCTATTGTTGGTGTCAGTGGGAGGAGTAATACCCTATTGTTGGTGTCAGTGGCAGGAATAGTACCCTATTGGTGTCAGTGGGAGGAATAGTACCCTATTGTTGGTGTCAGTGGCAGGAATAGTACCCTATTGTTGGTGTCAGTGGCAGGAATAGTACCCTATTCTTGGTGTCAGTGGCAGGAATAGTACCCTATTGTTGGTGTCAGTGGGAGGAGTAATACCCTATTGTTGGTGTCAGTGGCAGGAATAGTACCCTATTGTTGGTGTCAGTGGCAGGAATAGTACCCTATTGTTGGTGTCAGTGGGAGGAATGCTGCCCCATCTTTGGTGTCAGTGGCAGAAATACTGCCCCGTTGTGAATATTAATAACAGGAATTATGCCCCTTTGTTGGTGTCGGTGGGAGGAATAGTGTAGTTAGTGGCAGGAAAAGTGCCCTAAGGGCCGGATAAAAGCAGACAAAGGGCCGCATCTGACCCCCCCCGGGCCACCGTTTGGAGACCCCTGTGTTAGATTGATAGAATATTAGGATATCTATCTTAAGTTTCTTAATAAATTGTTTCTTCTTTGTGGTTCACTCAATTGCAGAGATAAAGGCAGCGCATGAAGCTGGTCTTGACCTGGGCTATGGGTAAGTAGTCACCCTGTATTTGATTCATAGCATTATTTTATGTATATATAATTTTTTTTTTTCTTCTGTAAATAACACAAAATGGCATTCTTCTCAGTGATATCAACTGCATATGACATAATCCAGGAGGGTCAGAGTGTTTGTGGTCTGTAAAGTAGACCTCCAGCCAAACTTTTGTTCATATCAGCAAAGTGGTCCTCTTGCTTCCTGTGGCGGTGACCTCGCCAGACATGGGGAGGTGATATCCTTAATATGGACCCAGCAATGATAACTTTGCAGTATTACCCCTCTGTCAGGGATGCGGGTGTGACCAGAGGTGTGTGGACTGACACAGGGAAACGCAGGCTTCAGATATGGTATAAATAAGACAATTTATTGAGACTAACAATACAAATATAAACGCAGTGCACCAAACCCCAAGCTAACACAAATACATACAACAAGGTGAAACAAACCCAAACCTGAACTGATATAGATACACAGGTACATACACATATAGAGCACAACGTAGTCAGGCAGGCCGGGTCGATAACTATCGGGCAGGTAGGTACAGGATGAGCAGGCAGAGAGTAGTCGGGTCACGAGCCGGGTACAGCAACTAACGGACAGGTAGGTACAGGGGGTCAGGCAGAGAATGGTCAGGGTCACAAGCCAGGGATCAAACAGGAGAAGTCAGCAGAGGTCAGGATCAGGCAGGGTCGGCAACAAGTCAGGCAGAAACAGGAATGCAGGTTACAAGATACAGGGGCCCATGGAAAACCACACACCAAGGCACAGACTGCAGGTCTGGCCATCCCTTAACCACTTGCCTACCAGGCACTTATACCCCCTTCCTTACCAGGCCAATTTTCAGCTTTCAGCGCTGCCGCACTTTGATTGACAATTGCGCGGTCATGCAACATTGTACCCATATGAAATTTTGATCATTATTTTCTCACAAATAGAGCTTTCTTTTGGTGGTATTTAATCGCCACTGGGCGCTTTACTTTTTGCGCTATAAATAAAAAATTGCCAAAAATTAAAAAAAAAAAAAAAGTTTCTTTGTTTCTATTATAAAATTTTTCAAACAGGTAATTTTTCTCCTTCACTGATGTGCGTTGATGAGGCAGCACTGATGGGCACTGATAGGCGGCACTGATAGGCAGCACTAAAGGGCACTGATAGGCAGTACTAATGAGGTGGCACGGATAGGCGGCACTGATAGACAGCACTAATGAGGTGTCACGGATAGGCGGCACTAATATGCAGCACTGATAGGCGGCACTGATAGGTGACACTGATGATGAGTACTGATAGAAGGCACTGACTGGCATCACTGCTGGGCACTGACTGGTGGCACTGACTGGCACAACCGCTGGGCACTGACTGGTGGCACTGACTGGCAGCACTGGTGGGTGGCACTGGTGGGCACAGGTGGGTGGGCACAGGTGGGTGGCACTGGTGGGCACAGGTGAGTGGCACTTCTGGGCACAGGTGTGTGACATTGCAGAGTGACACAGGTGGGTGCACTGCTGGGCACAGGTGGGTGATCTGCTGGGCACAGGTGGGCGGAGCTAGTGGGCGCACTGCTGGGCACAGGTGGGCGGAACTTGCGGGTGGCACTGCTGGGCACCGATCATCAGTGCCCTGATGATCGGTGCCGATCCCCGCTCTGACAACTGCCGGTTCTCGGCAGTATTTTCCTCACGATCTGACAGCGTGAGGAAAGTGCAGCCGAGAACCGGCACTTGCATTTCCCTCTGATCAGCGTGTCATTGGACACCGCTGATCAGGTGGTAAAAGGCCGCTGTGATTGGCCTTTTACCACATCACGTGATCAGCTGTGTCCGTAGGACACAGCGTTCACGGAGATCGCCGGGTGCGCGCCCCCTGGGACGCGCAGGAGAGCGCGTTCTGGGAGGCCGTCATATGACGTCCACCCAGAACTGGCCGGCCGCAGTGCAGCCGTCATTTGGCTATCTGCGGTCGGCAACAAGTTAAATACACCACCTGCAATCAGCCCCAGGTGATGGCTAATTGCCGAAGTGAACCTCTGGTTGTTGAGAGCACCCGCTGGCCAGCCCTGGTACTGCAGTCCACAAGGCAGGTGAGTCCCACCACTATTGGCAAGTCCATTCCTGACACCCTCCCTGTCTGTAAGATGACTGGAGTTCCATTTTCATAGCAGACTTGTACTTTACTCTGACTAGACTTGGTGTACAAGATAGGAGGAATCACCAGGAGCTGTATGCTGACCTTTCCCACAGTCCCTGCACCACCTCTGTGATTCCTGAATGTTTCTGTTTAGGTCCCATTCTGTCCCTGTGTGACAGCTATTGGGTCTGACTATAGGACTCTCAGCCACTGTACGCGGCAGAAAGGGGGTGTTCCATGGTACCAATAACGGAGTATTTTTTATTATTTAGCACATCCTGTACAGCAGACAATGCAGTACAATAATAAAGAGGTCAAATCATTTAAACCAGCATAGTTGAACACATGGGACGGTACATAGGAAGATACACACAGAAAATACATAAGAATTCTGGTAACAAAGTGTTCTTGGCATAACGTAGTTGGCGTATACGGGGTAAATTACTGTATTCCTTAATTAAACAATTCCCTCTGATATACCATATTTTTCACTCCATAAGATGCACCCAGGTTTTAGAGGAGAAAAACAAGAAAAAAAATATTCTGAACCAATGGACTGCGGACATAGTACAGGAAATGACCAGAGACTGCGGATGTAGTACAGGGGATGACCAGAGACTGCAGACAGTACAGGGGATGACCAGAGACTGCGGACACAGTACAGGGGATGACCAGAGACTGCGGACACAGTACAGGAGATGACCAGAGACTGCGGACACAGTACAGGAGATGACCAGAGACTGCGGACACAGTACAGGAGATGACCAGAGACTGCGGACACAGTACAGGAGATGACCAGAGACTGCGGACACAGTACAGGAGATGACCAGAGACTGAGGACACAGTACAGGAGATGACTAGAGACTGCGGACACAGTACAGGAGATGACCAGAAACTGCGGACACAGTACAGGAGATGACCAGAGACTGCGGACACAGTACAGGAGATGACCACAGACTGCGGACACAGTACAGGAGATGACCAGAGACTGCAGACACAGTACAGGAGATGACCAGAGACTGCGGACAGTACAGGGATGACCAGAAACTGCGGACATAGTACAGGAGATGACCAGAGACTGCGGACAGTACAGGGATGACCAGAAACTGCGGACATAGTACAGGAGATGACCAGAGACTGCGGACACAGTACAGGAGATGACCAGAGACTGCGGACACAGTACAGGAGATGACCAGAGACTGCAGACACAGTACAGGAGATGACCAGAGACTGCGGACACAGTACAGGAGATGACCAGAGACTGCAGACACAGTACAGGAGATGACCAGAGACTGTGGACAGTACAGGAGATGACCAGAGACTGCGGACACAGTACAGGAGATGACCAGAGACTGCGGACACAGTACAGGAGATGACCAGAGACTGCAGACATAGTACAGGAGATGACCAGAGACTGCGGACACAGTACAGGAGATGACCAGAGACTGCGGACACAGTACAGGAGATGACCAGAGACTGCGGACAGTACAGGAGATGACCAGAGACTGCGGACATAGTACAGGAGATGACCAGAGACTGCGGACAGTACAGGAGATGACCAGAGACTGCAGACATAGTACAGGAGATGACCAGAGACTGCGGACACAGTACAGGGGATGACCTTTGGGGAGGGGGGGGAGCGGGTACCTGAATTTGACAGGTACCCGCTCTTACTTCTGCGGAGTTGTTCTTTGATCTTACCTGTTCCTCTATCCAGCCGCGCGCTGTCTTCCCGGCTTCTGTAGTGTGGGCGCTCGGCGGACAGCCGGGTGCCCAGTGCGCATGAGTGAGAAGCACTGCGCTTTGTGATTGGTCCGGTGCCTTCTGGGATCTGTCATGTGTCCCAGGTACCGCCTTACCATTCACAAAGAGCACCGCTTCTTGAGCATGCGCACTTGGGACCCGGCTGTCACACACACTACAGAAGCCGGGAAGACAGCGCGCTGCTGGATAGAGGAACAGGTAAGATCCCACTGCAGAGCTGAGCGGCCGGCCCGGTATTCTGACACGGTGGCGGTGGAAATACCGGACCGGCCGCTCCATAAGATGCACTGACATTTCCCCCCCTTTTTTTGGGGGAAAAAAGTGCGTCTTATGGAGCGAAAAATACGGTAAGTAATAAAATCACCCTGTTTAATTACAAGTTACTTGTACATTGTTTTGGATTGTTACCAGCATTTGAATCAAGTTTCCAACCAGGAAAATGGCCGCTGTCCCTCCAAAAAACATGATGATGTCACACGGCGAAGCCCCACCCTGGTAGACCTATACACCTTATCAACCGATCAGTGACTGCCCCTCTCTGCCAATCCCTTCACTGGCTTTCACTAGGCCAACGTATAAAAATCAAAATACTAACCACAACGTACAAAGCCATCCAAAACACTGCCCCAGCTACATCACCCATCTCATCTGCAGTTAGCGTCCAAATCGTCCGCTCCGCTTCTCCCATCCTGCTCTCTTGTCGCCTCCTCCCATGCTAGCCTCCAGGACTTCTCTAGATCCGCTTCCATACTCTGGAACTCCCTACCCTAGTATGTCCGGTCAGCCCCCCTACCCTGTCTGTCTCTAGTCTTTAAAAACTCACTTATTCAGGGAAGCCTACCCCACCTCCGCCTCAGAACTGTACTTGAGTCACCTCCATCAGATCATCCCTTACAGCTATCACCACCTCATCCTTCCTTTAGATTGTCAGCTCCTATTCCTTCTGTATTGAACTGAATTGTAATTGTACTGTCCCCATTTATATTGTAAAGCGCTGCGCAAACTGTTGCCGCTATATAAATCCTGTATAATAATAATCCTTGTCCATATATTCTGTATATAATTATTTTTTTACATTTTGTCTCTCTTCTCCTGACAGCGGTATGGATGAACAGGTCAGTAGCCATGAATGTCATTATAAAATGTTTTTTATTTCTGCATGAAAACTTTTTTTCCAGTTTTTTTTTTTTTTTTTGCTTTATTTTGAAAGTGATGAACCTGTTGTAACCCACATGGAAGAAAAATATATTTGAAATATAAATATTCTTCCCAAATATATTGACATATATTTGAAATACAATATTTCAATAAATAAATTATTTATATATATATATATATATATATATATATATATGTATATATATATATATATATATAATGTGTGTTTATTGAAAAATAAATATATTTTTATATATATATATATATTTTATTTTTTTTTCTTTATATATATATATATATATATATACGCACACACACACTGTATGTTGAAATGCATTTTTATTACAAAATATATGAAAAATATTTTTAAAAATAAATTTTCAAATATACTGTATGTCTTTATATGTACATATCTACAGTTGTTATTTACTGAAATCTATTTTGAAATACTACAGTCTGGGCTGTATTCAATATATTAAAAAAAAAATAAATTATATATATATATATTTTGCATGTTGAAATGCAATTTTATTACAAAATATATGAAAAATATTTTTAAAAATACATTTTAAAATATACTGTATGTCTTTAAAAATACAAATCTACATTTTTGGAACGCATTTACAAATATATGTAAAAATATATGTTAAAATTACTTTTTTATATGTTAAAATATATTTTGAAATATATTGAATATGGCCTAAATTGTAGTATTTCAAATATATGTCAGTATATTTGGGAAGAATATTTTTTAAATATTTTTCACACAGAGGTCCCGTACCGCGATCTGTGATCCTCCGGCTGTAAAATCAATCATTTCTCCTCTTTGGCTGCATTCTTGCAGTCATTGAGAAATACTGAGAGCTGTGAATGGTCACAGCTTGTCACATGGTACAAGACTGTTGTGAATAGCCTTGTACCATGTGACCTCTGTGATCATTCACAGATTTCACTAGTAGTAAGCAATGATGTCAGGAAGTGACATCTTATTTACTACTGTTTATGTGATCACTGATTGACCAATCCGTGATCACATGAATCGGGACCTCACACAGAGGTCCCATACAGCGATCAGTGTTCACACAGCGGGCACCGATCACGGTGCAGGTCACTCCAAGGGAGCGCGCACAGGCAATGGATGCGGGGGAACGTTTAGAAACGTCCACCTGCATTGGCAGCGCTCCCATCCGCCTGTTTATCTACATGGGCCGGATGGGAAGTGGTTAATAAATGGCTTAAAAATAGAAAGGAAGGGATAGCGTAGGAAAAGACCTGCCCTTTTATGTGCCAGGTTCCTAGGAAAGAATTTAAAAATAAAAAAAAAAAGGTTCATACAGAGCCCTCCGTGGAAGAGAATGATATAATTTAGCTGGTTGCACCCCTTCATCACCCACTAATACTGGAGAACAGATCAGGTAAGAAGGCACAGGGATAATGCAAGCAGTGACACATTTTTAGGCATGAATGCACAATTTTTAACACCTTTTCAAAGTGTTCGCATTGAGAAAAAAAACAATATATTAGTTCCGCTTAAGTGTGATAAAAGTGACTTTCACATTTACCTTAGATTGTACGCCCCTTGAGGGTTAGGGACCTTAGATTGTACGCCCCTTGAGGGTTAGGGACCTTAGATTGTACGCCCCTTGAGGGTTAGGGACCTTAGATTGTACGCCCCTTGAGGGTTAGGGACCTTAGATTGTACGCCCCTTGAGGGTTAGGGACCTTAGATTGTACGCCCCTTGAGGGTTAGGGACCTTAGATTGTACGCCCCTTGAGGGTTAGGGACCTTAGATTGTACGCCCCTTGAGGGTTAGGGACCTTAGATTGTACGCCCCTTGAGGGTTAGGGACCTTAGATTGTATGCCCCTTGAGGGTTAGGGACCTTAGATCATACTCCCCTTGAGGGTTAGGGACCTTAGATCGTACACCCCTTGAGGGTTAGGGACCTTAGATCATACTCCCCTTGAGGGATAGGGACCTTAGATTGTACGCCCCTTGAGGGTTAGGGACCTTAGATTGTACACCCCTTGAGGAATAGGGACCTTAGATTGTACGCCCCTTGAGGGTTAGGGACCTTAGATTGTACGCCCCTTGAGGGTTAGGGACCTTAGATTGTACGCCCCTTGAGGGTTAGGGACCTTAGATTGTACGCCCCTTGAGGGTTAGGGACCTTAGATTGTACGCCCCTTGAGGGTTAGGGACCTTAGATTGTACGCCCCTTGAGGGTTAGGGACCTTAGATTGTACGCCCCTTGAGGGTTAGGGACCTTAGATTGTACGCCCCTTGAGGGTTAGGGACCTTAGATTGTACGCCCCTTGAGGGTTAGGGACCTTAGATTGTACGCCCCTTGAGGGTTAGGGACTGATGTGAATGTATAATATATATGTAAAGTGCTGCGTAAATTGAGGGCGCTATAATAAGTACCTGAAATAATAATAATAGTGCATGCTTGCTTTTCCAAACGTTCGTTCTTGTATTAAATACTACGATTTCTAGTTTAGCCGCCAGAGGGAGCTGTCAGTTACTTGTAGTCACATAGATAGTTGCTAAGAGTGAAAAAAGACAAAATTCCATCAAGTTCAGTGTGAGTTTTATTTGTTCGATTCAGAAAAAGGGAAAAAAAAACTGCCCCTTGGACCAATTTGCTGTGCAAAAAAGTTTTGCCTTTAGTTCCAATTTGTTATACTTCTATAATAGAAGGCTTCTCCGGTCACCACTATGGGGTCAGGACCAGAGATTTATCCGATGACCACTACGGGGTCAGGACCAGAGATTTATCCGATGACCACTACGGGGTCAGGACCAGAGATTTATCCGATGACCACTATGGGGTCAGGACCAGAGATTTATCCGGTCACCACTATGGGGTCAGGACCAGAGATGAATCCGGTCACCACTATGTGGTCAGGACCAGAGATGAATCCGGTCACCACTATGGGGTCAGGACCAGAGATTTATCCGGTCACCACTATGGGGTCAGGACCAGAGATTTATCCGATGATCACTATGGCGTCAGGACCAGAGATTTATCCGGTGACCACTATGGGGTCAGGACCAGAGATTTATCCGATGACCACTATGGGGTCAGGACCAGAGATTTATCCGATGACCACTATGGGGTCAGGACCAGAGATTTATCCGATGACCACTATGGGGTCAGGACCAGAGATTTATCCGATGACCACTGTGGGGTCAGGACCAGAGATTTATCCGATCACCACTGTGGGGTCAGGACCAGAGATTTATCCGATGACCACTATGGGGTCAGGACCAGAGATTTATTTGATCACCACTATGGGGTCAGGACCAGAGATTTATCCGATGACCACTGTGGGGTCAGGACCAGAGATTTATCCGATGACCACTGTGGGGTCAGGACCAGAGATTTATCCGGTCACCACTATGGGGCCAGGACCAGAGATTTATCCGATGACCACTATGGGGTCAGGACCAGAGATTTATCCGGTCACCACTATGGGGTCAGGACCAGAGATTTATTTGATCACCACTGTGGGGTCAGGACCAGAGATTTATCCGATGACCACTATGGGGTCAGGACCAGAGATTTATCCGGTCACCACTATGGGGTCAGGACCAGAGATTTATCCGATGACCACTATGGGGTCAGGACCAGAGATTTATCCGGTCACCACTATGGGGTCAGGACCAGAGATTTATTTGATCACCACTGTGGGGTCAGGACCAGAGATTTATCCGATGACCACTATGGGGTCAGGACCAGAGATTTATCCGATGACCACTGTGGGGTCAGGACCAGAGATTTATCCGGTCACCACTATGGGGCCAGGACCAGAGATTTATCCGATGACCACTATGGGGTCAGGACCAGAGATTTATCCGGTCACCACTATGGGGTCAGGACCAGAGATTTATCCGATGACCACTACGGGGTCAGGACCAGAGATTTATCCGGTCACCACTAATTTTTGGTAGAGTAAGGGAGGGTTATAACCCATCAATTTAATTTTTTTTGCCATCTGTGCCCCAGTTCGGAGATTACCCTTCACTTCCTGTCCCATTGCCAAACAGGAAGTGAGAGTAAATCCCTTTCGGGGACCCCCATGTCACCAGAACTGATGTTCCCATTGGAAGATTTCCCCTCTATTACTTTTCTAGGGACAACCCAAAATTTAGGAATTTCTTTTAGGGTCCTTTCACACGGAGCTGAACCTTTTATCGGATCCGCTTGCTCAGTGGAGGTTTTCTCCGCTGAGCAAGCGGATGACAGCTCTGTGTCCGATCCGCTGCTGCAGAGCGGACACAGAGCTGCTCGCTCCCCTCAGTGGGCGATCAGATGAAAACAGAACGCCTGTCCGTTTCTATCTGACCCGATCCTACAGACAGAGGGGGAATTGGATCCCCATCAATCCCTTTTTGGCGAATCGGACTGGATGTCGGCAGGTGTAAACAGACACATGGCCGTGTACGCCCGGCGCTCCATAGAGGAGAATGGAAGTTTCCGAACAGGTCGGCCTAGGCATGGAAACCGGGAAGTATCTGAAGAAATGTAAAAAGGCAGCACAGTGGCTAAATGGTTAGCACTTCCGCCTGGCAGTACTAGGCTTGTCGGTTCAAATCCCAGCCACGGCACCACCTGCCTGGAGTTTGCATGGTCTCCCTGTGCCTGCGTGGGTTTCCTCTGGGTAATCCGGTTTCCTCCCACACTCCAAAGACATGCTGGTAGGTTAATTGGACCCTGTCTAAATTGTCCCTAGTATGTGTATGTATGAATGTAAGTTAGGGACCTTAGATTGTACGCCCCTTGAGGGTTAAGGACCTTAGATTGTACGCCCCTTGAGGGTTAGGGACCTTAGATTGTACGCCCCTTGAGGGTTAGGGACCTTAGATTGTACGCCCCTTGAGGGTTAGAGATCTTAGATTGTACGCCCCTTGAGGGTTAAGGACCTTAGATTGTACGCCCCTTGAGGGTTAGGGACCTTAGATTGTACGCCCCTTGAAGGTTAGGAGGGACCTTAGATTGTACGCCCCTTGAGGGTTAAGGATCTTAGATTGTACGCCCCTTGAGGGTTAGGTACCTTAGATTGTACACCTCTGGAGGGTTAGGTACCGTAGATTGTACACCCCTTGAGGGTTAAGGACCTTAGATTGTGCACCCCTTGAGGGTTAGGGACCTTAGATTGTTTGCCCCTGGAGGGTTAGGGACCTTAGATTGTACACCCCTTGAGGGTCAAGGACCTTAGATTGTGCACCCCTTGAGGGTTAGGGACCTTAGATTGTACGCCCCTTGAGGGTTAGGGACTGATGTGAATGTACAATATATATATGTAAAGCGCTGTGTAAATTGACAGCGATATATATAAGTACCTGAAATAAATAAATAATAAAGAAAAAAAAATTATGGCCAGTAAATATGATCTACTTTCCTATCTATTTACTAAGGATTAAAAATAGTCCATGTTGATTGAGAGAGTGAAGTTCTACTTTTAAATTCAGCTAACAACACATTTAACCTCTTCACGCCGGCCGAACGCAAATGTGCGTCCTCCCGGCGTCTGGGCCTAGAAGCCGAGCGGCCGCACATCTGCGTTCTATTAAAAAACGACATATGTGCGCCCTGCGAGCTCCCAGCACACATGTCCGGTACTCACGGAAAGGTTCCCATTCTCCTCTTTCGATCGGGACCTTTCCCGATCATGTGACCACCGTGACGGCGCGTTACGGCGATCACATGACCCTAAACTCCGCCCCGCCTCCCGGCTCCTGAAACTCTTAAAGGGCCTGGAGGCGCCGGCGTGAAGGGGTTAATCAGATCAATTTTTTTTAAAGCAATAAGCTTCCATTTTTGTGTATTTCACAAAAACCCAGCAAAAACCCCCCCAAAAAACTGCGTTTGTGAACATGGCGCAGGATTCATAACATAAAGTTGTACTTCTTTTTCAGGGTGTGGAGGATGACAGCGACATGGAAGTGCGCAGCATGGTATGTAGCTACCGGAATATTTCCATAGAGAGATGTATGGCCCCCTCTATTGTGTACTCTGTAACAAGACAGACTGCTCTTGTAGCCGGACTGTCATCATCAGCTGCCATTCACATTCAGCTCTGGAAAATGACAGTGGGAACTGGAAAGTCTGGATGGTGACACTGTACTACTTGTGGGGGGTGATGAAGATTTTTATTTTTTTTTTAAACTGATTGCTTTTACACCCATAAAGGCTGTAAAAGCAATCATTTCTCCTTCTCTTTGGCTGCATTCTTGCAGCCATTGAGAATTACTGTGTGAGCTGTGATTGGTCACAGCTTATCCATGGTACAAGGCTGTTGTGAATAGCCCTGTACCATGTGACCTCTGTGATCATTCACAGATTTCACATGTAGTAAGCAATGATGTCAGAAGTGCTTACTACTCTGTATGTGATCACTGAATGGCCAATCAGAGATTACATGATTGGGACCTCGCACAGAGGTCCCGGAAGACAATTGGTGTTCTCTGGACACAGCGGGCACTGGATCGCGAGGCTGCGCGCTCCCAGGGAGCGCGCACAGTCCATAATGGCGGGCGCCATTTCTGAACGGCAACCCGCCCCTTGACTGCCACCGTCCGGCCGTTTATATACAGCGGCTGGACGGCAAGTAATTAATATTGGTTGATAATTTGACCATATAAAAAACAAACAAACATCCAACACGTTTCTGGGGCAACAACTTTCCCCCCTTCATCAGGGCTTAGAATAGAGCAAAGACGACGTGAAAGAACTGAAAACCTCAATCTAAAATGAGAGAAATCTGTCTTAAAACGGGAAGTATGGGGTTAGCAAAAAAAAAAGAAAAAAAGGAAACTCACCTAGGTGGATGCTGCTTCTGTCCCCCACTGCTTCTAAGACTGAGCGATCAAAGACTGCTGATCGCTCAGTTCTCGGTCTTCACTGAGCAGAGAGCCGATGTCTGTCAGTCACCAGCTCTCTGCTTTTCTCCTCCAGTGATAGACAAACGAAACCAGCGCTCCAATCTTCATGCAAACCAAGGAATTGCCAAAATGCCAATCAAAGAGGTGCTGCCCTTCTCAGATCGGGAAATCTGACCACTGGTAAATGAAAACAAACAAGGGCGCACTCTCATCGTGCATTACTGTGGTATACCATGTAATTTATTGAATAAAAAAGGATGTATAGTCACAAACCAACCTGATTATAGGCAGTATGGGTGATCCACAAAGACAGTCACAATACAACTGTGTCTAATGATGCGGAATTAACTGACGCGTTTCGGGGTCTGGACCCCCTTCCTCAGAGCCACCACGGTAATGCACGATGAGAGTGCGCCCTTGTTTGTTTTCATTTTCTCCTCCAGTGCTCATTGGGGTGCTGGGCTGTGGAGGAGGCTGGAGCGGCTGGCTCAGGGTGTCAGCGGCATGCTGAGAGGCGGAGTCACCTGCCACTGCTCGACCATATGGTTAGGATGTTTCCAGAGCCAGGAGTGGCTCTGGGACATCAACAAACGAACTGCACTTTTGTGATCCATGAGAGAAGTACGGCCAAAGTTTTGCCCGCAACGGGCATTGTGACAGCGGCCCTACAAAGGAAGCCCCCCCCCCCTCTTCTTTTTTTTTTTTTTTTGCTTGCTGTGAACTGCAAAATAATGTTTTCTGATCTCTCCCCCCCCAGGACCTCAGTGACTGTGATCCGGATGAATTCTTATGCAATGCAGATCTCTTTGAATTCTTGGTAAATATACCTTTGTGTTTCAATGTAAAACTGTAATATCTGCTGTTGGGTGTCTGTGGGGAATAGCTGGCTACTCGCGTCCTCTGGAGATTCCAGTGGTGGGTTTTCTCTCTGCCAAAGTTTGTGTTTCCCCCCCTTATATAAACCATAGGCTGATTTCACACTATAGTGCTTCTAAAATGCACTGTGCGCATTACAGCGCATATGAAGTGAATAACTGCTTGTTAAGGACGTTGTTGGGTGCTGGCTTCTTAACAACTGGCTACTCATTGGTCGTTAAGGACACTGGCGGGTGGTTGTTAGGGAGCCAGGATCCTCATGCGTCCTTAATAACCAGTGATATCTTCATTTACGCCTCCCCACAGTATCTCCTTGATGATCGGCATGCTCCAGCTCCTCTTGTGCAAGAGCAATGCTACCACCAGTGGGGGAGGAGGCCGAAATTCTGGAGGGAACAGCTGGGAGCTTTGGCTCCCAAAATGTGAGGAGAGGAAAGGGGGCAGGCGAATCCGACTCCTCCACAGGAGCTGGATAATGGCTAGATTGGAGAACTCTTGCACTACCCCCCGATGGGGATAATGGTGACCGCCATGAAAGACGTGGGGGAATTGTTTGTTTACATATCTGCTGGTTGTTAAGGAAGCTGGCATGTGCCTGCTGCTTAACAATCAGCTATTCAGTGGTTAAGAAGCAGGCATCCGCCAGTGCCCTTAACAACCAGCATATTTTTGCCACGTGAACCTAAAAACACACCCTGGGTGCATTTTTGATACGTTTCCCATGGACTTAAAGCGGAGCTCCACCCAAAAGGGGAGGTTCCGCTTTAAGTCTTTGTCCCCCGCTCCGCATTAACCTCCTTAGCGGTATTCCCGAGTGTAGCTCGGGGTAAAATATCAGTACCAAAAGCGGTAACCCCGAGCTACACTCGGGCTTACCATGCGGCGTTACTCAGGGAGTCCCTGCAGCACTTACCTTGTCCTTTGCTCCCATGATGTGTCCCCTGCAGCGTCCCTGGCCATCTCCTCCGGCCGATGCCGGCATCCGGCTTCCGTGTTTCGGTCCCTGTGACGTCGGGATGGCGGCAAATTTGAAATTTTTTAAAAATGTCATTTTTTTTAAAATGACTATTACATAGTAAAATATTGCTGTTTCAATGCATTTCACATACATTTTGTCCCTACTGCTTTGTCCTGCGCCCTGCCTGCATTTTGACTGTTCTTTCTGCCTGGAAACTTAGAAAAGTCCATGGCGTCCAAAAAGCGTCCCTTTATGTCAAAAGCGGTTTTAGACCGGCTAGAGAACAGCGATAGTAAATTAGAACCACTTGCAGAATTGAGTGATAATGATTCGTGGGGAAATTCCTCATCAGACACTGAAAACGATTTTGCGACTTTGCTCAGTGATGTGCGAATTTGCCTCTGTATTTCAAATTTCAGTGTTTTTGGTTTGATTATATTATTGAATTAAATGTATTATTATTTTTAATGATTATTTATTAAATTATAATTTATGATTTCGTGTTTCAAATTTTATCCTACCCGGGATGTTTACTAGACTCTTGTTCGGACAGATTTCAGTGAGTTATTCCTAAAAATTACAGCCTATAATAAAAAAAACTACATATTTCCATGCAAAAAAATGGTACCGCTTTCAGCACAAAAAATCGGAAATAATCAGACCACCGAGGAGGTTAAGGAATGGCACCTTTGGGGAGCGGGTACCCGAATTTGACAGGTACCAGCTCCCACCTCTGGTCCGACCGCCTAGTGGCGGCATTCTATGGGCACGTTCAACAAAAAAGAGAGGGGTGAATGAGTCCTTACCAAATACCCTATTTGGCACTGTTCCACAAAGTAGGTATGGTCTCTGCCCTCAGCACTCCGAGAGACCTATGATGCACACATTGGTGTGGTTTTCATTGGTCATGTCATTGGTTTGTAGCAGTGGCCAGTTGAGAGGCAGTGCAGGCATCTCTGGCCAGATGTGGGAGCTGGTCTTCAATGTCGCTGATGCAGCTTTCTGTCTCTGTGGTACGCTCCCATATCTTTTAGACCCCGTTCACACTTAAGAGTTTTTCAGCTCAAAGCTCAGGAACTCTCAAAAAGTAAAATACCATTATTTCCTATGACTCCTGTTCACACTTGAGCGTTCTGTCGCCTGTGGAAAAACGCTGGTCGCTTAAAAAGCTACTTTTCAGGCAGACCTGAGTGTCTTGTCCCCATATACCGGAATGGAAAACGCCTGAACATTGAGAATGAGCATTTTTTTTTTTCTCAAGTGTTTTTTGCTCAAACAGCAACTATTTCTTTTTCTCCGCCTAAATGAAAATCGCCTAAAATATTTACAAATCTGCTAAAAAAAAAAAAAAACACCTGAAAAATGCTCAGCTCAGTGTGAATGTAGCCTTAAAGATCCTGGCAGAGCAAGGACACTTCCTCCTGCAGGCTGCCAAAATGCTCCTTAAAGCGGAGCTCCACCAAAAAGGGGAAATTATGCTTGAAGCCTTTGTCCCCCGCTTCCCATTAAGGATTAGCACCTTTTGGGGAGCGGGTACCCGAATTTGACAGGTGCCCTCTCCCATTTCCGCTGCGATCGCCTAGGCGATTGGAAGTGGAAGTTGTCCTCTTCCCTCCCTCCCCGTAATCTTCTAGGACATGTGACAGGTCCCAGAAGACTACGGGACCATTTACAAAGCGCAGCGCTTCTCGCACATGCACAGTGGGCCCCCGGCTGGGAAGCCGCAAGCTGTGACCACTAGGCCACTAGGATTACTTTTACTGTGTAGGGAATCACCGGCTGCAACGATGAATAAGATATCGTGTATAGGTAGGTTAGTGAGCGCACTCCAGTGAGCGGCAAATGCACTAAAAGGAACCACAAAACCTTTCCAACTGAAATTGACAAAATAAAAGTGCAGCGCTACAAACAATATCCTTATGGTAGTTATGTTAACCGTTTCAATACCGGGCAATTTTACCCCTTCCTGCCCAGGCCATTTTTCAGGTTTCAGCGCTCTCACACTTTGAATGACAATTGCGCGGTCATACAACATTGTACCCAAACTAAAATTTTATCATTTTCTTCACACAACTAGAGCTTTCTTTTGGTGGTATTTAATCACCGCTGGGGTTTTTATTTTTTGCTAAATTAACAAAAAAAGACCAAAAATTTTGAAAAAAAAAACACATTTTTCTTTGTTTCTGTTATAAAAGTTTACAAATAAATAATTGTTCTTCATAAATTTAGGCCGAGATGTATTCTGCTACATGTCTTTGGGGAAAATAACCCAAATTAGGATGTATTATTTAGTTTGTAGGAAAGTTATAGAGTTCACAAACTATGGGATATATCTGAATATTGATCAATCCTGAAGTACTGACGGCAATCTAATTTCTTGAGGTCCAAGAATGTCAGAATAGTACAGATATCCCCCAAATGACCCCTTTTTGCAGAGTAGACAGTCCGACGTACTTCATAAGAGGCATGGCAAGTTTTTTGAAGTTGTATTTTTTTGTCATAATTTTTCCGAAAATGAAAAAAATTATTTTCACTATTTTTTTTTTTTACATACTGTCACCAGTGCAGTACAGCATCATCATATAACTGGCATGGCGGTGAACAGGGACACTGACTGGTGACAGTATGAAAAAAAAATATATATTTTTTTTTTTTTTTTTTTTTTTATTTAATTTTTTATTACATTTTTTTTATTTTTTTAAAGATTTTTTTTCATATTTTACTATGACCAAAGTAGTACAATGTTACCATAGTAACATTGTACTACTTTGGGGAAGTGATCTGTATTTTTATTTTTTTTTACACAATTTGCTTATAGCAAAGAATTTACTTTGCTATAAGCAAGCATTTACCTGAATGAAATCGATTCATTCAGCTTTTTTTTTTTTTTTTTTTTTTTGTGCTTAGCTGTGATTTGGTCACAGCTAATCACATGACATGTGCATGTGATTAGCTGTGACCATTCACAGCTAGGCACTAGTATACAATGGATGGCATCATGAATGAAGCCATCCATGTATACAACTGTCATGTGACCTGCTGTGATTGGTCACATCAGGTCACATGGTACCAGCAACGGGAGCCGGTACTCGGATCTGTCATCGGCCGTGTCCGAGGTGCACGGCCGCCGACAGATCGCACTGCTGCGCCGCTCTGCACTAGCGCAAACGGCGCATGTGCGGGAGCACGCCAAATGGCGTGCACCCGGAATGGAGGAGCACATCTGAAGCCGCCAAACGGCCATTGGCCGGGCGGCTAATGGTTAAAATGACTCGTGAAAAAAGGTAATTGTCCAATGCAATAGTATCAGATGTGGTAAGCAGTTCAATTATGAAAAAACTTCCAACAACGCTGGTGTAATCCAATCCAATATCGAGGAGTAGGTAGATTGCCCACTTACCAGAAGCGCAATCTCAATGCGCATGTGCAGGTCACATGTAGCCGAGGTCTCATGTAGGCGCTGCTTGGTAGTACCCTGGTGGTCCCTCAATGGTAAGGGGATATTGGTCTGGTCAGATCACACTGCTCCATGGATCCACGCAGAAGCCTAAAAATGCTGGGGCTGAGGTATGGGGGCTCAGTGCCAGGTATAAGAAGTAAAGGTGCTCATAGTGTAGTAATTTTAAATAAAAAATGTATTAAATCCAATGTGTAAAGTTGCCACCATCCACAGTGGCTGAGTAGTATTCCTAAGAGTCAATTTATGAGGATAAGGCGTAACTGCACAGAAATTGGAGCCTATCATGAAAAAGCAAAAATTCTAAGACAAAGTTTCCTAGATAAAGGTTACACGGCAGAGGCCCTAGATCAGGAAATTGATATGGTAGCCAAACTGGATAGGCAAAACATGCTCTCGGGACCATCCAATCCGAAAAAAGACTTGTTTTGTCCATTCATCACTCCTTATTCTATCCAGCATAAAACAATACGCCATATTGTGAAAAAGAATTGGGAAGTACTTAGAGCAGACCCGATTCTTTCAAAATGCTTACCCACAAATCCAGAAGTCATTTTTAACCACTTCCAGTCCGGACACTTTTACCCCCTTCCTGACCAGGGCAATTTTCAGCTTTTAGCGCTATCACACTTTGAATGACAATTGCGCGGTCATGCAACACTGTACCCAAATGAATTTTTTACCATTTTTTTGAGATAGATAAAGCTTTATTTTGGTGGTATTTATTCACCACTGGGATTTGTATTTTTTTTTGCTATGTAAATGAAATGTCCAAAAATTTTGAAAAAAAGTGTTTTTTTTATAAAATTTTGCAAATAAATAATATTTCATCATAAATCTTAGCCAAAATTTATTCCGTTATCTTTTTAGTAAAAAAAAAAAAATCCAAATTAGTTTATAAGCAAAAATTATAATTTTTAAACATTTTTTTTTACATTTTTATTTTATTTTTTTATATTATTTTTTTTTTTTACATACTGTCACCCTAGCAGTACAGTGTCACCATGGTGACACTGTACTACTTGTGAGGGGTGATGAAGATTTTTTTTTTTTACACTGATTGCTTTTACACCCATATAGGATGTAAAAGCAATCATTTCTCTTTCTCTCTGTGTGCATTCTTGCACTCATTGAGAAAAACTGAGTGAGCTGTGATTGGTCACAGCTTGTCACATGGTACAAGGCTTTTGTGAATAGCCTTGTACCATGTGACCTCTGTGATCATTCACAGATTTCACACGTAGTAAGCAATGATGTCACAAGTGACATCTTGCTTACTACTTTGCATGTGATCACTGATTGGCCAATCAGTGATCACATGATCGGGACCTCGTACAGAGGTCCCGTCCGACGATCGGTGTTTCACTGTGTCCGGAGGACACAGCGGGCACCAGATCGCGGTGCTGCGCGCTCCCAGGGAGCGCGCACAAGCAGGGTGCCGGGAGGCCGTTTATAAACTGCCACCCGACCCTGCACTGCCACCGTCCGGCCGTTTATATACAACGGCCGGTCGGGAAGTGGTTAAAAGGGCTCTACCTCTACGTAATACTATTGCCCCGAATATAACGGACCCCCCTACACATCCGAGTCTTTTCGGTAATCTTAAAGGTTTTTTTTCCTGTAAGAAATGCCAATTATGTAAGTATGGCAGAATGTCTAAGAGGAAAGTGGAAGTTTTTACCTCTGCCACAACTGGGAAAGATTATGAAGTGGGCAATCTACCTACTCCTCGATTATTGGATTGGATTACACCAGCGTTGTTGGAAGTTTTTTCATAATTGAACTGCTTACCACATCTGATACTATTGCATTGGACAATTACCTTTTTTCGCGAGTCATTTTAACATAACTACCATAAGGATATTGTTTGTAGAGCTGCACTTTTATTTTGTCGATGATCAAGATATCGCCCTTCCTGAAATTCAAGGAAGTACAAGTAAAAATTATTTTTTTTTGGGGAGTGTTCAACTCTGCCTTCTGGCAAATACCTGAACGTTACCTGACCCAACTCTGCTGTCAAAAGGTGCCCAAAGGTTTTACAATTTATTTTAATAATTAAAATAAACCGATACAATTCCAACCAAATTCAATGTTTATTGTATGGTGCTGAAATAGGTCTTACCATTATTAATAGAAAATTTTCCTTGAATTTTTTTTTTTTTTTTTTTTTTTTAATTGAAAATTTGATTGAATTGGAAAAACACAAAAAAAAGTGTCTGGTTTATTGGAAATATGAAAATAATTCCTGGGATTAAAGCAGGACTCTACTCAATCAACATTGACTATTTTAAATCTATAAAATTTACTATATTTATATTTACTTGTGTTAAAGTGAAGTTCTGGCCGTTTTTGTGTTTATTAACCACTTCCTGTCCGGCCCATGTATATAAACGGCCGGACAGGAGCAGTGCAGGAGCGGGTGGCCGTTTATAAACGTCCTCCCCACTTCCCTGCTTGTGCGCGCTCCCTGGGAGCGCACAGCACCGCGGTCTGGTGCCCGCTGTGTCTGGAGGTGAGTTCCCGATCATGTGATCACTGATTTCCCAATCAGTGATCACATAAATAGTAGTAAGCAAGATGTCACTTCTGACATCATTGCTTACTACTTGTGAAATCTGTGAATGATCACAGAGATCACATGGTACAAGGCTATTCACAACAGCCTTGTACCCTGTGACAAGCTGTGACCAATCACAGCTCACACAGTATTTCTCAATGACTGCAAGAATGCAGCCAGAGAGAAGGAGAAATGATTGCTTTTACACCCATAAAGGCTGTAAAAGCAATCAGTGTGAAAAAAAAATATTCACCCCCACACAAGTAGTACAGTGTCACTATGGTGACACTGTACTGCTAGGGTGACAGTATGTTAAAAAAAAAAAAAAAAAAAACATAATAAATTGGAAAAAAAATAAAAATGTAAAGAAAAATTATAACTTTTGGTTATAAACTAATTTGGGTTATTTTTTTTTTTTTTTACTAAAAAGAGAACTGAATACATTTTGGCCAAGATTTATGAAGAAAGATTATTTATTTGCTGAATTTTATAAGAAAAACACTTTTTTTCAAAATTTGTGGACTTTTTCATTTATATAGCAAAAAAAAAATAAAAATCCCGGTGGTGAATAAATACCACCAAAATAAAGTTTTATCTGTCTCAAAAAAATGCTAAAAAATTCATATGGGTACAGTGTTGCATGACCGCGCAATTGTCATTCAAAGTGTGACAACGCTGAAAGCTGAAAATTGGCCTGGACAGGAAGGGGTAAAAGTGTCTGGACCTGAAGTGGTTAAAGAGACTGTCATGGCAGGAGACAGCTGTGGGTATGAAAGGCAGTTTTGCCTCCCAAACCCACCAGATTCAGGGTCATAAACGCCGACACTTTTGGTATTGCCAATGCCTACTGTTCTGCTCCACCTCACCAAGTTTTTTATTGGCCCATCACTGTAATGGGCCACTTTATTGCCCAACAGGAATATACAGGAGGTGGGAAGGGGCAAGAAAGCTTCCAGGTTTTGCCTTTCCGAGCCACCTGTGCGCTACGTTCACTTCTAGGTACCCGCAGTAGTTTTCCCACTTCCACCCCCAGCGACAGGCAACCGCCTCGATAACCCCATCACGTTGAGATCCAAGCAAGTGGACTGGTCTCAAATGTCCTCCTAAAACTAAAACAGAACATTGCAGCTTGATTGGTTCTTTTATGTATAACCTCGTTGCATCACAAAGTATTTCTCTGTTTTTTCAGAAAACGTTCCAGATTTCGAGCTCCGAAGACGAGCAGTTTGTTTTGAAAGTCAGCAATTTCTTCACCAACAGTACGATAAGATACGAAAACCACAAGGAAGATGTTTTTAAAAAACGAATGTCGGATGCGAAAGAGAGGCTGGAAGTGGAAAAGGTATTTTGTTGTAGAATTTCCACTTGTTACAGTCTTACTGCTAAACCGCAGGAGGTTTCTTTTCACTGAACACTTTTTCTCCTCCGCGGTTGCAAGTTCTATACAGAAGCACTGTATAGAAAACACTGTACCAGTCTCTGCCCAAAGCCACGGCTCTGCAGAATGGGATGATCGTTAGTGGCCTATAACCAGTAGAGTTTTCCAACTCCAGTTGAAATTCAGTAAAGTGTATCTAAGCCCAAGGACACAATATATACAGTTGTGTTCAAAATAATAGCAGTCAGACATCACTAACCGGATCAATCACTCTTTTTGGTAGAAATGATATTTCTACATGGCAAATAATTTCCTAGCAGGTGTAGTAGAGTAATAGAAATCCAACAGAGCCAACAGTCATGACATGCATGCTGCTGATTCTGTGTCATTGAATCACTCATTGAAAGGGGCGTGTTCAAAATAATAGCAGTGTGGAGTTCTATTAGTGAGGTCATTCATTCTTTGAAAAACAGGTGGCAATTATTGCCCTTATTTAAGGAAGGAAGGCAGCAAATGTTGTACATGCT
The DNA here is from genome assembly GCF_062004578.1 of Staurois parvus. Classification (NCBI taxonomy): domain Eukaryota; kingdom Metazoa; phylum Chordata; class Amphibia; order Anura; family Ranidae; genus Staurois; species Staurois parvus. The sequence goes on from NW_028318638.1 coordinate 51,009, forward strand.
GGTTACAGTGCATTTCTCTCTGAAATTCTGAGGAAAATGGGTCGTTCCAGACATTGTTCAGAAGAACAGCGTACCTTGATTAAAAAGTTGATTGGAGGGGAAAACATATAAAGAAGTGCAGAAAATGATCGGCTGCTCAGCTAAAATGATCGCAAATGCTTTAAAATGGAAAACAAAACCTGAAAGACGTGGAAGAAAGCGAAAAACTACCATTTGAATGGATAGAATAGCCAAAATGGCGCGGACTCAGCCAACAATCAGCTCCAGGAAGATGAAAGAAGGTGTGACGTTCCCTGTGAGGACTGTTACAATTAGAAGACGCCGATGTGAAGCCAAGCTATCTGCAAGAAGTCCCCGCAAAGTCCCACTGTTGGAAAAAAGACGTGTGCTGAAGAGGTTACAATTTGCCAAAGAGCACATTGACTGGCCTAAAGAGAAATGGCGCAACATTTTGTGGACTGATGAAAGTAAGATTGTTCTTTTTGGGTCTAGTGGGCGGAGACAGTTTGTCAGACGACCCCCAAACACTGAATTCAAGCCACAGTACACTGTGAAGACAGTGAAGCATGGTGGTGCAAGCATCATGATATGGGGATGTTTCTCATACTACGGTGTTGGGCCTATTTATCACATACCAGGGATCGTGGATCAGTTTGAATACATCAGAATACTTGAAGAGGTCATGCTGCTTTATGCTGAAGAGGAAATGCCCTTGAAATGGATGTTCCAACAAGACAACGACCCCAAACACACCAGTAAACGTGCAACATCTTGGTTCCAGACCAACAAGATGGACGTTATGGAGTGGCCAGCCCAATCCCCGGATCTTAATCCAATAGAAAACTAGTGGGGTGACATCAAAAATGCAGTTTCTGAGGCAAAACCAAGAAATAGAGAAGAACTGTGGAATGTGGTCCAATCATCCTGGGCTGGAATACCTGATCACAGGGGCCAGAAGTTGGGTGACTCCATGCAACACAGATGTACAGCAGTTCTCAGAAACAGTGCGACTACAACCAAATATTCATGAAGTCATTCAAAGGAAAGCAAAATCTTCAAACATTTTTCAGTTTATATGGTGAATGTTTGAGTTTGTAAAGAAGAATACAAACACTGCTAATTTTTGAACAGTCTAATGTTCACTTTTCTTCCATTTTTTTAGAGGAACAACACAAATTCGATCTATTTTTCTTCATGTTTTGATTTGGAATAGAATGTGTCGTGTTCCCAATGCATTTGTGTGGATGGAAATAAAAGCTATTAGAAGGATTTTGAGCTTTATTCACTTTTTTCAACACACTGCCATTATTTTGAACACAACTGTATATTCTATTGCAGCTTACCAGTCCTTTTGGTGTTGTGGCTGCATTAGTATTTTTTGTCAGGCTGAGAATATTTCCAGAAAGCACAGAAATCATCTGTTGATCTTGTTAGAAAGGTAGTGTCCTTGTCACTTCCTGGGAGCTGAACTGAATGCATACTAGTAATCCTCGCCCTCACACCTCACAAGAGGAAGACATGTTTGAAGTTCAAACTGTGTGTCAGCCACGGCTCCCTCTGTAAATACGTGTCAAGTTTAAGGCCCCTGGGTCGAATCTGGCTCGCCAGCCCATGTCACGTGGCCCTAGCACATTTCTTGCAGCTGCAGCACCTCCCTAGTCTCCGCCCCCGCCTTGTCTCAGCAGTTGACAACAGAAAGGAGGGCAGAACTCCTACAGATCCTGCGCCTTTCTGTGCAGCCACAGAGAGGCTCATCTCTCACCCCACCGTGTCAGCAGCAGAGAGGAGGACAGAACTCCGTACAGATCCTGCTGCGCCTTTCTGTGCAGCCGCAGCACCCCTCATCTCTTTCTCTGCTGGTCTCAACAATTAGCCGACTCCTTTGGTCCTCCTTCAGACCCTGCACTTTCTGCTTCCCAGCTCTGCCCCCAGCTTCTTCCTGGTAGCAGCACAAGGTAAGGGGGGGGGGGGGGTGCACTGTGATGTAAGGGACGGTGGGGGACTCTTGACTTTTTATGGGGGGGGACTCTTGACATCTGGTGTAGGGGGGGGGGGGCTGCTGTGGACATCCAGTCTTACAGATACAACCGGCCTATAATGCTTATGTGGCCTGCAATGAAATTGAGTTTGACACCTCTGCTGTACAGATACTGTGGAGAAATTAGCGTAGCCACCCATGAACAGAATGTGTGTTATTTGCCGAATTACCAGGGGAATAACACTTGAAAAAAAAAAGAAAGCAAATGCAGCCAATATATCAAAGGACTGGTCAGCTGCAATAAATCACATTTTTGTTTTGGGTATAGACACTTTACGAGTGAACTAGTATATTTGTAACCAGCAATCCTAACAGGCACTTTTTTGCTGAATTGGCTCAAAAAATAGAAGATTGTGCTGATAGCTGGTGAAAAATAATACCGATCACTGTAGGTGTTGACATTTCTTTTAGTGTGTTAGTGTCCAAAGTTAAGTGGATGCCCAGCCACAACTGTTTTTTTTTTTCTTGAAGGGTTATAACCTCTGTTAGGTTTTAATAGTGTCTACACCCCCCCCCCCCCCAAATTCTCATTTTCTGTATCAGAAGAAGTGGAAACTAGTACAGGATGTGAGGGAAAGCCTGCCAAACGGGGCCCCTTTTTTGCGAGAAGAAGAACCGATAATGAAGGAAAGAATTTTTTGCAAATGACTCTCATATGGCTGGCTGAGCCGGTATATTTGCAACCTCCTAGACAACTGCAGGGAGAAGACCCAACTATCAGGAGAAGGTGTGCATGGATGGTCATTAAGTCACAATGCTGTACTCGAAGGCAAATCCTTGCTCGATTGGTCCCCCTAACATGTAGAATTGCTTCCATGACCTAAGCTAAAAGGGCATGTCCTTGAGATTGGTCTTGCAGGTGCAAAGGTCAGAAATCAAAGACCAATCTCCCTCAAGGGGGCCCCGAGCTTGGCTCCCAGTCCAAAGGCAAGGTTTGACTTTCCAAGTCTGCCAAATGCTTTGTAAAGCCTTCTTCTGCATGAAAATGTCCTCACTTTCCAGATTAGGGGGACACCTGTTGATCTTTGCTGACAGTTTGCATTCCAGATGTCTTGGTGTGGGAGGTGGTCTTTCGGGGGATACCATCTTGAGTTTTGTTCCCTGCCCCCTCCTCCATTTCTGACTTACACCCTTGTTTGTGCACATACAGCAGTTCTTCATTGGGACCACTTGAGTCTTCTACATCAGGGTGTCATTACCCCAGTCCCTGCAACAGAATGGTTTGTCTTACTCCAATATTTTTAATTATTCTTATTTTAAGAGATTATTTGCTCTGTCTTAGACCTCAAGGCATATATGGGCCCCAAAATTCCATTTGGAATCCACTAGATATGTCATCACATCTCTCCACCAGGGGAACTTTTCTGGTTTCTTTGGACATCAGAGATGCTTACTTGCATGTGCCCCATCTGTTCAGTGCATCAGCGAATTCTACACTTTGCCATGGAACCCCTACATTACTAACATGTGGCCTCTCCTATTTTATCATGGCATCCCCATTATGGGGTACGTGCACAACATCCTGTTGAGGGAACAGTCAACATGGACTCTCTCAATCGTGTCTTTGACTATCCAAATGTTAGAGATTTTGGGCTTGTCCTCAAAACTTAAGTCATTGCTAGAACCGATTCATCAAATGGAGTATCTTGGCCTGGTCTCAGCACTCATGAGGTTTGAACTCTTCAATCCAGAATCCTCCCAACTCTTCGCTTTTGCATGAGAGTCTTGGGACTGATGGTGGCCTCCTTCAAGACAGTCTCCTTTGCCCAGTTCACTACAATGCAATATTCTGGTTCTGGCTGTGGACAGCCTGATGTCAAGGAGCAGGCTATTTCTGGCTTGATGCATCTAGAATCCAGCTCTGGAGTCAGAGATCCTTTCTTCTGTCCTGTTGGAATAAGGAGGAAACTTGGGGACTTGATTTAACATTGGAATCCAACCTTCAAATAAACATTCTGGAACTTCAAGCGATTAGGCTGTTCCCTTCACCTTTGGACCAACCTGTTGAAGTTGGAGTCCCATCCAATCCAGATTTAGTTGACCAACACCACCGCTGTGGCTTTTTCAGGGAGGAACCAGGAGTCTTTCTTGGGCAAGGGAGGTAAAGCTGGACAGAACTGCAGGTTTACAGCCTTTTCAGCCATGTACATCCCAAGTGTAGATAATTGGCAGTTGGATTTTGTCAGCCAACATCACATGGACCTGAGGGAGTAGTTCCTATACCCGAAGATGTTCCAGGACCTGTTTCATAGGTAGGAGAAAATGTAGGGAATGCTCTGTTGACTCCATTGGATCAGCACACTCTGACCTATGCCTTTCCTCCCCTGAAACACCTTTCTTGTCTGCTCCAGAGGATTGAGATGGAGAGCATTTTGGTAATTCTCATTGCCCAGGATTGGCTCAGGTGGATGTGGTGTGCCAACCTGGTAAGATTCCTGGCAGTTGTACCATGGGCCTTGCCAGAGCAGTCAGGATCTACTGTCCCAAGGCCTGATTTGTCATCCTGCTTCACGTTCGCTGGCTTTAACGGCATGGCTATGGAAGTCCAGGTTCTAGAGGACAAGGGCATCGGAGTTGGTGATTTATTTGATGTTGAAAGCTAAAAATTCCACTTCCAGCAAGTTTGCTTCTCTTTGTCTGCATTTAGGGACCTTCACCCCAAGAGTTTCTCCAAGGAATCTTCAACTTTCTACAGCTGCATTTGGACCAACATCTGGCTCTTAAAACTATCATGGGTCAGGTTTCTGCCTATTTTAGAGACTACTGGCTTCTCACTCTTTAAGACCTTAGTACAAGGGTTCTCCCATATGGCTCTCCGTTTGTTTCCCAGTGACTTCTTGGTATCTAAATTAGGTTCTCCGTGCGCTTAAGAAACTGCCATGTGAACCCATTAGAGACATTCCTCTCCGTTTTAAACCACAAAGTGGTTTTCCTAGTTGCTGTCTCCTCTCGAGTGTCTGAATTGGTGGCCTTATCTTGCAAACAACTTTTTTTGGTGTTGCATGGGGACATGCCTAAGGTAGTTTCTCCTTTTCACCTCAACCCAGGCATTGTTCTTCTGTGCCTTTTTGTCTGACTCTGGTTCATTTAAAAGGAATTTTCCCTCCATTGTCTAGATGTGGTCCAGTCTGTACGAGTTTCTCAGGCATTGGTTTTTGAACTGCTGTTGAAGGCCCCAAAGGTTTAAGACCTCCTGTGTCCCTACTGTAAATGTGACAGTACTACTTTGCTACAAAACAAAGGCATGCATGGTAGTCGGAGTAGTTATCCCGGGTTGGCCTACAGTTTAATGTTTACCAGTGTCCAATCTTACTGTAGGCGGCAGTATGACCCGAAGGTTTAAGGTCTCCAACAAGGATTTAACCGTGAGTGAAAAATCCCTATTTTTGACTGTGTCCCCAATGGAGGGACTTCAGTTTTGCTGTCCTGACAGGAAGTAAAGGTAAGTCTCACCACAAACTCACTGTATTATAATAAAAAAAAAAAACCTAACAGAGGTTTAAATCCTTCCTCACTCTATTCAAACTAAAGTTAAGTTTATTAGCTGGAGTTGGGCTTTATTTTTTAATTTCAAAGTAAAATTGCATGGTGCATTGCAGCCAATGGGAAGGTCAGATTATGACACTTGAGGAGGATCACAGTGGGTGCAATGGAGCTACCCATTCTGGGACTACATATCCCAGCAGTGTTTAGGGTTTTCATTATTTTTTTTCTGTTTTTTTTTTTTGTTTGTTTGTTTTTTCACTTGTAGGCATTTTTGGAGGTTCAATATTCAAACGAGCGTCCAAAGAAAGAGCATCCACAGTCTGCGACTACAGCTCCCCACAGATATCAAGGTAAGGTTGCAGAAATCTGGGTTAAATATTGATTTCACACCAAAAATCATCGAAAAAAAAAATACAGGTAGGGTTGCAGGAATCTGGGCTACATGTGGATGTCACTTCCACTTCTTCAAACTCAGTTTGTCCAAACCAGGGTTTTTAATATTTCCTCCTCCATATGCCTCTTCCCCTGTCGAGAGATGGCACAACTGTCAAGTCTTTTCCTGCACGCCAGGGCGTAAGGTGTAAGCCTGGACTCTGGACTCCCCTTTCAGCCCCACATCCAATCACTGTCCAAATCATGCTGCCTCAACCGTCTCCAAAATACACCCCTTCTTATCCAGTGACACCACAAAGCTTCAGATTCACTCCCTGGTTTTCTCTCGCCTCGACTACTGCAACTCGCTCCTCATTGGCTTACCTTTGCTTAGGCTATCCCCCCTACAGTCCATATAATGCACCTTACCAATTGCTCTGTGTCCATTACCCCCCTCTGCCCTCTAGCTCCCTCATCCCCTCCTCCCATGGTCACCTCCAGGACTTCTCCAGAACCTTACCTCAATCTATATGACTATCTCCTACTCTGTCTACCTATAGGCAGTCCTTTAGAGAAGCCTATCCTGCTTCTGAAGAATATACAATCTTTTTTCTTTCGTTCGTTGAAGGACACAGCCATACTTTTTGACGGATAGGTTTGTTGTTGCCACCTACAGGAGCAGGATTCTAGGTGCAACTAAAGTAAAAACACACCTAGGAGGTGGCCAAACCCCCCCCCCCCCATCTGCAGCAAGGAGTTCAGTTATTTCCTAGTGTCTCAGGAGTCAGGATGTGGAGCTTTCTATCTGTTCTTGCTATTTTTTTGATGTTTTTTTTTTTTTGTTCCAGTCGATGGATTTTTGTCCTGTGAATGGGTTTTGGTTCCACTTCCTGGTTCATCTACTATCGCACCTGGAAGGCATACTTCACCTACTGGGAGTCTCCGGAATTTGTTCCCCGCAAATTCCTCATTGTTCCCATCCTTTTTTTTTTTTTTACCAGCACTGTGGCCAAGTATCCTTGGCTGTTCTTTTTCAATGACCCTCGGCCTTTATCTCCCTCACTCTTTCATTCAAGAGGTTACCTGGATAGTTCCTGGCTTCGAGAACTGCTTTACCCTCTTGGGACTTCAGTCTTGTAGGCTTTGCTAAAGCCTTCTTTTGTAAACATCCAGGATATCCCTCTGTTGATGGAAGCCTTTCTAGTGGCCATCACCTCCGCATGTAGCGTGTCTGAGCTAGCAACCCTTTCTTGTGATCAGTTGGTTTTGGGGTTACACAAGGAGGTTCTCCACCCTCGTCTGTCCTCACCTAAGGTGGTGTCCTCCCACTTAAATGAAGGCTTTGTTCTACCATCTCTCTGCCCTTATCCTTTTCTTCCTAGAGAGGTGGACTTTCATGGCCTGGATGTAGCTCGGGCCGTTGGGGTTTACCTTTCCACTAAGGCCCCTCTTCGCAATATGACTCTTATAATTCTGAATGTCCCTAGGAAAGGTCTTATGGCTTTGCCTTCCACAATTTCCAGGTGGATCCATCAAATTATTGTCCAAGCTAATACCCTTGTAGTCTGAGAACCTCCGTTTCCGGTGTCTATGCATTCTACCAGGGTGCTGAGTGCGTCCCTGGGCTTTTGATCATTCCACTTCGGTTATTCAGGTTTGCAAGGGTGGCTACTTGCCCATCTGTTCCCATTTTCACCAAATTCTAAAAGGTTGACGTAGCTGCCTCAGTGATTACCAGCTTTGCTCAGAAAGTTTTTGCAGGTGGCAGCTTGAGTTCTACTGGGGGGCTGTTCCCTGTTCTATTCTTTTCTTGTTCCTGTTTATGGGTCCACCCTTCTTCTTTCTGCCACTGCTTTGGGTCTTCTTTCTGCCACTGCTTTGGGTCTTCTTTCTTCCACTGCTTTGGGACGTCCCATCTGTCATGACGTTTGGCTGTGTTCTTCAGTGAACAAAAGTGAAAACAGGATTTTTGTACTCGCCATAAAATCTTTTTCTCCTGAGTTCATTGAAGGACACAGCATCCGCCCAGTCTTCTTTTGGTGGTCTCGGGTATGTCCTATACTGCTAACTGAACTGCTTGCTGCAGATGGAGGTTTGGCCACCCCCTGGGTGTGCTTTTAATTTAGTCGCACCTAGCATCCTGCTCCTTTAGGTGGTGACATCAGACCGATCTGTCATGAAGTATGGATGCGTCCTTCAATGAACTCGGAGATAAGGATTTCACGGTGAGTAAAAAAAATCCCATCTTTACCGTTTTCCATCAGCTAATCCCACACAGTTATTACCTTTTTGTATCACTTGACCCTCCCTCCTAGACTGTAAGCTCTATCGAGCAGGGCCCTCGGTTTCCGCTTGTATCGAATTGTAACTGTACCATCTGCCTTTATTTTGCAAAGCGATGGGCAAACCTAATGGCGCAATATAAATTTTGTATAATAATAATAAATGACACTGCAATAATAATAGAATATTTCTTGAATTTTCTCCCTTAGTAGCCTTCTAGCCACTTGGTGACACCAGTAAAACATGGCAGACTAACTGGCACTTCAGCACATCTCCAATCGTTTGATCCCTCCGTGCCAACATCCCAATGCTGGGGTGGATCCTTTAAGTTCAATTGAACTGTCAGTTTGAAACTGCTAAATACAATCCATGTGCATTAAAAAAAAAAAAAAATCTGTACAAAGTCATTCAGTTAATTTTCTGATAAAGCAGCCTGAGTAGAAAGTATGTCTCCTGCCAGCATGCTGCAGAAGGTGGACCTTTTATTTTCTGTTTGGGTTCTGTCTATGGTCGGGCATGGCCTGGATCACCATGTGAATATCCTGTAGTGATCCTTCGATCTGTGATTCTTCCACGCTACACCAGCACCTACCAACTCCAAGGATCACTGCCGATATCATCTGCCTGCATGATGATGAAAAAGGTCAAAAAGGAGGCGGCGGCAGCGGCCTTGGATCCACAAGATAGCACCCAGCTGGTCTTGCCTCAACATGCTCAATGGGGAGCGGAGCCTGTGCGTAAACATACCAAAGCTGCTAAGTCTCGTGGCAAAGAGCCTCCCAGGGGCACGCTGTATTATACCCAAAAGCTCCC
>NW_028318638.1:65000-70000 GCF_062004578.1 Staurois parvus
TTGTCCAGAGGCACAAGGAATAGCTATACTTACCCTATCCTTCAATCCCCCGGAAAACCGTGCTCCCCCACGTCTAGCGGTGGACTGTTCCTGCCTTCCTCATGTCCGGAGCCAGTCTATGGGCATGATGACATCAGGAACAGGCCATAAACAAGACTGCAAGTGTGCTGGGGGGGGGGAACCGATCTTGTGCGTGGAGGATTGGTGGATTAGGTAGTTATTTCTCCGCTCTCCTCACCCCTAGACGAAAATAAGCAGTTTAACCCATGCAGCGTGAACACAGCCACAGAGTTCATGCTATGAAAATATACTAATCTAGCAACATTGTGCTATATATATATATATATATATTTTTTTTTTTTTTTTTTACAGTATCTCCCAGAAGTGAGTCCACCCCTCACGTTTTTGTAAATCTTTGATTCTATCTTTTCATGTGACAACACTGAAGAAATGACACTTTGCTACAATGTGACGTAGTCAGTGTACAGCTTGTCTAACGTAAATTTGCTGTCCCCTCAAAATAACTCAACACACCGCCATTAATGTCTAAACCGCTGGCAACAAACGTGAGTCCACCTCTAAGTGACAAGGTCTAAATTGGGCCCAATTAGCCATTTTCCATTCCTAGTGTCATGTGACTCGTTAGTGTTACAGGACTCAGGTGTGAATGGGGAGCAGGTGGGTTACATTTGGTGTTATCGCTCTCACTCTTTCATACTGGTCACTGGAAGTTCAACACGGCACCTCATGACAAAGAACTCTCTGAGGATCTGAAAAAAAGAATTGTTGCTCTACATAAAGAAGGCCTAGGCTATAAGAAGATTGCCAAGACCCTGAAACTGAGCTGCAGCACGGTGGCTGAGACCATACAGCAGTTTAACAGGACAGGTTCAATTCAGAACAGGCCTCGCCATGGTCCACCAAAGAAGTTGAGTGCTCAGCGTCATATCCAGAGGTTGTCTTTGGGAAATAGACGTATGAGTGCTTCCAGCATTGCTGGGGGGGTCAGCCTGTCAGTGCTCAGACCATACGCCACACCCTGCATCAAATTGGTCTGCATGGCTGTCGTTCCAGAAGGAAGCCTCTTCTAAAGATGATGCACAAGAAATCCCGCAAACAATTTGCTGAAGACAAGCAGACTAAGGACATTACTGGAACCATGTCCTGTTGTCTGATGACACCAAGATCAACTGATTTGGTTCAGATGGTGTCAAGTGTGTGTGGCGGCAACCAGGTGAGGAGTACAAAGACAAGTGTGTCTTGCCTACAGTCAAGCATGGTGGTGGGAGTGTCATGGTCTGGGGCTGCATGAGTGCTGCCGGCACTGGGGAGCTACAGTTCATTGAGGGAACCATGAATGCCAACATATACTGTGACATAATGAAGCAGAGCATGATCCCCTCCCTTCGGAGACTGGGCCACAGGGCAGCATTCCAACATGATAACAACCCCAAACACACCTCCAAGACCACCACTGCCTTGCTAAAGAAGCTGAGGGACTGGCCAAGCGTGTCTCCAGACCTAAACCCTATTGAGCATCTGTGGGACATCCTCAAACGGAAGGTGGAGGAGCGCAAGGTCTCGAACATCCAGAGTGGAAGAGGACTCCAGTGGCAACCTGTGAAGCTCTGGTGAAGTCCCTGCCCAAGAGGGTTAAAGCAGTGCTGGAAAATAATGGCGGCCACACAAAATATTGACACTTTGGGCCCAATTTGGACCTTGTCACTTAGGGGTGGACTCACTTTTGTTGCCAGCGGTTTAGACATTAATGGCGGTGTGTTGAGTTATTTTGAGGGAACAGCAAATTTACATATTATACAAGCTGTACACTGACTACGTCACATTGTAGCAAAGTGCCATTTCTAGAGTGTTGTCACATGAAAAGACAAAATCAAATATTTAGAAAAATGTGAGGGGTGGACTCAGGTCTGTGAGATTGTGTGTGGATATATATATATATATATATATATATATATTTTATATTTTAGGTTAGGCCACCAATTGGGTTTTTGGGGCAGAGAAAGGAAAGGACGCTCTGAAATGTACGCCAGCGTCACTAATCCCAGGAGCTCTTTAGCTCCATGGCGAGTTGGGAAGCTTATGGCTGCTGTAGGCAGAGTTGCAGGAATGATTGACATCCCTAGAAGTGTATGCAATCCTAAATGAAAAAGTTGGGGACCGCTTTCCTTTGTCCCTCGCAAAGCTAACGGTGTACACCTGAAAGTAATTACTATCTGTAAAATTTAATATACCTAGTGATCCTGCTGGTCCCTTTCAGAGATATCCCCATTCTTTTTCATTGTGACCACACAAGGCACAAAAGCAGCTCCATCATAACGTGGTCAGTTTGTGTCTTTTCTTCCTAGTTAGAGAGACATGGCACCATGCCTGTACCCTGTGGTCAGATTTCTGCTGACACAACCCCTTCCTGGCTCTTCCTTGATAGCCAGCACAGATAGATATTCCTACCTATGGCAGTGTGCTGGCTATCAAGGAAGAGCCAGGAAGGGGTTGTGTCAGCAGAAATCTGACCACAGGGTACAGGCATGGTGCCCTGTCTCTCTAACTAGGAAGAAAAGACACAAACTGACCACGTAATGATGGAGCTGCTTTTGTGCCTTGTGTGGTCACAATGAAAAAGAATGGGGATATCTCTGAAAGGGACCAGCAGGATCACTTGGTATATTAAATTTTACAGATAGTAATTACTTTCAGGATTACACCGTTAGCTTTGTGAGGGACAAAGGAAAGCGGTCCCCAACTTTTTCATTTAGGATTGCATACACTTTAACAGACCAAAGGGACCAAATATGAGAAGATCATTGTTCGGGTTTACATACACTTTAACCTTGAGCTCTGCTTTATTGTCTTTCTGCAACTCCTTTAATCATAATTTCTATCATTTAAACAAATCAATGTATTCAGAATATTTTTCTTTAATTCGTTTTACATTTTTTTTCTAGGAGCTGCAGACGAGCTACAACTTTCTTCCAGTTCCTCTGGTCAAAGGGGGTCAGTGGCTGAACCAAGACCATCCGATATGCCAACTGTGAACGAGCTTCCAAGTAAACTCTTAGTCAAGTTTGTTTTTGCTGTTAGGGGACAGATTGTTGTAGCATTGAATCCTCTTCAACTCCCCCAGTTATAGTGGGTTGGCAGAGGACACAGGCTCATGAGGCCAGACCACACCTTTTGTTGGGCCATATTTACAACTAATTCTGCTATTAACACCTATAAAGTGGTTGGAAAAGTAGGTTTTTTTTACCATCATGCATTCTCTGCATTCAGGTTAAAAAAAATCTGTGCAGCTTTCCCCAATCCCCCCTTGTACTTACCTGAGCACGATCCCAATCCAGCAATGTGCTTCTAGCAGCTGCTCTGTTCCTCCTCACAGGGGAAATTGATAGCAACAAGAGCCATTGGCTCCTTCTGCTGTCAATCAAATCCTGGAACGAAGGATGGCGCCGAGTCCTGCTGTCTGTAAATGGATGCAGACAACATGGCTCAGGATCAAGCCTACAGGTAGTGGCGTGCCTAGGGGGATGAGGGTGACACCATCACAGGGGGTGCAGGAACAGGATGCCGGCACAGTGACAGCTGCCCCCGCCCTGGTGTAGCAGTAAAATGAGTATCCCCTGAAGCAAATGCGAATGTGCCGGTTTCAGGCCGAAGAAGCCGATCGCTGGCTCTGTGCTAAAGTCGGAGATCGGATTCTTTGGCCTGAAACCAGCACATGCGCAGTTGCTTCAAGGGATACATATCTTCAAGGGATACTCATTTTACCACTACACTGGCACCGCTCCTTCCTCTCTGGAGGGGGGACACCACGTGTTACCGCACCGGGTGACACCAGCCCTAGGGATGCCTCTGCCTGCAGGTGTGTCACAATAGGAAGTGGCTTCTTGTAGTGGCACACCAAGAAGAGGACGGGCCAGCAGCACCAGCAGGAGACCTGAGAAGAGGAGGATCGAGGCTGTTTTGTGCAAAACCATTGCACAGAGCAGGTAATTACAGTGGGGCAAAAAAGTATTTAGTCAGCCACCAATTGTGCAAGTTCTCCTACTTAAAAAGATGAGAGAGGGCCTGTAATTGGCATCATAGGTAGACCTCAACTATGAGAGACAAAATGAGAAAACAAATCCAGACAATCACATTGGCTGATCTGGAAAGAATTTATTTGCAAATTATGGTGGAAAATAAGTATTTGGTCACCTACAAACAAGCAAGATTTCTGGCTCTCGCAGACCTGTACCTTCTTCTTTAAGAGGCTCCTCTGTCCTGCACTCATTACCTGTATCAATGGCACCTGTTTGAACTTGTTATCAGTATAAAAGACACCTGTCCACAACCTCAAACAGTCACACTTTAATAATTTGAAACACAGTTGGGGTAACATAGGCTTTTCAGTCATGTGGCCATTGTCATTGGTTGTCGTAGTGATCACATGATCAAGAGCCCATCTGCAGTTGGCGTAGCATAGGCTTTTCAGTCTTGTGACCATTATAATTGGCTGTCATAGTGATCACATGATCCCAGCCCATCTCACCAGCTCCTAACATAAACAATGGCTGGGAGCTGTCAGTGACAGCATGATCTTAGTGCTGGGGTCACCAAGTGAGCACTCTCCCAGTACAAAGGAACGACGCCGACTGTACGTGAATAATTCACCTCCTGTTAATCCCCACCTTCACTGTCTCACACACACATATAAATATTTATATATATATATATATATATATATATATATATATATATATATAAATATAATATTTTTATATATATATATATAATATTTATATATATATATATAATATTTATTATTATGATTATTATTTATTTTTTTATTTATTTTTTTGTGTTAAGGGGTTAAAAACATATATATTGGCTTCTTATTTTGTTTCTGTAAACAAAAATATAATATACACTAAACGCACATCTTAAATTGCAGAGCGCCGTAACCGCTGGGATCAGGAATCTATCCAGACTTCTGAGATGCATCT
>NW_028318638.1:242500-367500 GCF_062004578.1 Staurois parvus
GTGCTTCTCTATGCAATGCGGGCAGATCATGGTGGGTGGGAGGGGCCAGCAGGGTGCTGTACACAGCTTCCTGAAAACAACACAGCACCCTACCTCAGTACTCCTCTCAAAAGCCCTCAGCCCTGATGCACGCAGTAGGAGGAGTTATGCAAATATCAAAACACCTTGATGGGCATTCCTAGCCAGGCTGTATTTGGACTCTTGTTTTGGTGACAGGGTATACAGTGCGGATTTCCTGTTGCTCTCCATCCCAGTGACAACAGGGACACTGGCAGCAATAAAAACCTGACAGAGGTTCAAACTCTTCCAAAATCTCTCCAAACTAGAAAAAAAGAAGTTTTCTGTAGATATATTGTATCTGATCCGAAAAGGTCTCATCCTGGCACCAGCCATGTATTAAGGTTCTAACCACACCCCCTAGTCACACTGATCTGCTTAGAGGAGTTTCAGCTCTGCATCAGCACCCTTCCTCCACTACCCCAGTCACAGTGATTTTGTAAAGGTGCTTCAATTCTGCATCAGCATGCAACTCTAGTCACAGGGATCTGGTTAGAGGTTTCAACTCTGCATCAGCACCCCCCCAACCCAAGTCACAGGGATCTGGTTGGAGGTGTTTCAATTCTGCATCAACACCCCCTCCCCATCCTAGTCACAGTGATCTTGTTAAAGGTGCTTCAATTCTGCATCAGCATGCAACCCTAGTCACAGGGATCTGGGTAGAGGTGTTTCAGCTCTGCATCAACATGCAACCCTAGTCACAGGGATCTGGGTAGAGGTGTTTCAGCTCTGCTTCAGCCCTCCCCAACCCTAGTCACAGGGATCTGGTTGGAGGTGTTTCAATTCTGCATCAACACTCCCCCCCCATCCTAGTCACAGTGATCTTGTTATAGGTGCTTCAATTCTGCATCAACATGCAACCCTAGTCACATGGATCTGGTTGGAGGTGTTCCAGCTCTGCATCAACATGCAACCCTAGTCACATGGATCTGGTTGGAGGTAGTTCAATTCTGCATCAGCACCCCCCTCACCCATCCAAGTCACAGTGATCTGGCTAAGGGTGCTTCATCTCTGCATCAACATGCAACCCTTGTCACAGGGATCTGGTTGGAGGTGTTTCAATACTGCATCAGCACCCCCCCCCCCATCCTAGTCACAGTGATCTTATTAAAGGTGCTTCAATTCTGTATTATCATGCAGCCCTAGTCACATGGATCTGGTTGGAGGTGTTTCAATTCTGCATCAGCACCCCCCACCATCCTAATCACAGTGATCTGGCTAAGGGTGCTTCAACTCTGCATCAACATGCAACCCTAGTCACAGGCATCTGGTTGGAGGTGTTTCAATACTGCATCAGTACCCCCCCCCCCATCCTAGTCACAGTGATCTGACTAAGGGTGCCTCAACTCTGCATCAACATGCAACCCTAGTCACAGGGATCTGGTTGGAGGTGTTTAAATTCTGCATCAGCACCCCCCCCCCCCCATCCTAGTCACAGTGATCTTGTTAAAGGTGCTTCAATTCTGCATCAACATGCAACCCTAGTCACAGGCATCTGGTTGAAGGTGTTTCAATACTGCATCAGTACCCCCCCCCCCCATCCTAGTCATAGTGATCTGACTAAGGGTACCTCAACTCTGCATCAACATGCAACCCTAGTCACAGGTATCTTCCTTGAGAAGTCACCTGCGTTCAAGCAACAGAAGATGCTAGGAAGCAATGGCCACCTGCATCTAAGCAACCAAGGATGCTAGGTGACTTCTTTGAGAGGCCATCTGTGTCCTAGCAACTGAGGATGCATTGAAGCAACCAAGGATGCTAGGTGACGTCTTTGAGAGGCCCCCTGTGTCCTAGCAACTGAGGATGCTAGGTGACTTCTTAAAGAAGCCATCTACGTCCAAGCAAGGGAAGGTGCTAGAAGGCAATAGCCAACTTCATCCTAGCAACAGAGGATACTAGGTGACTTTCTTGAGAAGTCACCTGCGTTCAAGACAGAAGATGCTTGGAAGCAATGGCCACCTGCATTGAAGCAACCAAGGATGCTAGGTCACTTCTTAGAGAAGCCATCTACGTCCAAGCAAGGGGAGGTGCTAGAAGGCAATAGCCAACTTCATCCTAGCAACAGAGGATACTATGTGACTTCCTTTAGAAGTTATCTGCATTCAAGCAACAGAAGATGCTAGGAAGCAATGGCCACCTGCATTGAAGCAACCAAGGATGGTAGGTGACTTCTTTGAGAGGCCACCTGTGTCCTAGCAACCGAGGATGCTTGGTGACTTCTTTGAGAGGCCACCTGCGTCCTAGCAACCGAGGATGCTAGGTGACTTCTTTGAGAGGCCACCTGCGTCCTAGCAACCGAGGATGCTAGGTGACTTCTTAGAGAAGCCTCGTGCGTCGAAGCAAGGTAAGGTGCTAGAAGGCCATAGCCAACTGCATCCTAGAGACAGGATGCTAGATGACTTCTTTGAGAAGACACCTGCTTCCTAGCAACAGGGGGCACTAGGAGGCAGTAGCCTCAGAGATTGCTCACACATTGCACATGTATAGAGCGCTTTCTGTGCAGAACCTTGCTACCAGCTTCTGTGTACCCGTGTCCTAGTTGCGGTATCTTCATAGGTCCGTGTACTCCAAGAGAGCGTCATGAAACTCCCCTCTCAGCATCTTTTTTGAGGAAACATCTAAGATTGTGAAAGCAAAACACACCAGTGACTCAAACCTCCAAAGCTCAGTATCTGCTCGGCAGCTACCTTGTGAGAAAGAGTGCTTTGCTGTCCCATTCCTCGGCCGGGCGCTGTGATTGGACGAGGCCTGGAGATCAGCCGAACCCTGATTGGGTGGAAGCCCTTTTCACGTGAAGGCCCATACACTGAGCGCATGCTGCGGTTTGTTTAATATCTTCCTCTTATGAGGGAATGTGACTCAGGCGAAGGAACTTCCCCCTCATCGCATTCCTTTCACATGAGCAGCATGTAGCAAACACCATCATCCTGGGTATGTATGTAGGATAGTATCAGGAGGACAGGTTGTCTCCTTGTGGAACCTCTACATGTATCTACCTGTACGTTCCACGCAACCCCACGTCACTGCCTACCAGGGGCAGACTGACAACTCATGGGGCCCCCAGGCAATAGGGGATCATGGGGCCCCTGTGTCCTTGCCCAAACTCAAAAAAGCCTATGAAAAAGGTACCAGGGGCATCTCATGGGGCCCCCTACTGACCCCAGGCCTTTGGCAGTGCCTGAGTTTCCAAGTGGTCAGTCCGCCCCTGCTGCCTACTGATCCAGGCTTCTGCTGGTGATACCGGTCCCATAAATTTGGGGGTCTTCACGAGAATCAGGAATTGTTGGATAATAGCGATTCCAAGGCAGGGGCGGACTGACTACTCATGGGGCCCCGGGCAATAGGGGATCATGGGGCCCTTGTGTCCTTGCCCACACTCAAAAAAAGCCTATAAAAGGTACCAGGGGCATTTCATGGGGCCTCCTACTGACCCCGGGCCCTCGTGCAGTGCCCGAGTTCTCGAATGGTCAGTCCGCCCCTGTTCCAAAGTCATCTTCTAATGAAAGATTCCTCTTTTTATGAGAATTTCGGCAGCTATCTGTGACTCCATCTTCTAGAAATGCAACCGATGGGCAGTGCGGGGTTCAAAGTGGAACCCCAAATCAAAAATATCATAGAGATGGGGGGGGGGGTGAGGCATGGGATCCAGACCAGGGGCGGACTGACCATTTGGAAACTTGGGCACTGCCCGAGGGCCCGGGGTCAGTAGGGGGCCCCGTGAGATGACCCTGGTACCTTTTTCATAGGCTTTTTTGAGTTTGGCCAAGGACACAGGGGCCCCATGATCCCTTATTGTCCGGGGGCCCCATGAGTTGTCAGTCCGCCCCTGATCCAGACCCTTAACTCGCAACAAGGGATCAGCTGTTGAATGGCTTGGCTTCGTCGGCCTTCTACAAAGCGGGAGGGCCCCCCATCCCAACAGATAGGGGCCACCCAAATTGTCCACATGAAAATGAATAGAGCAACAAATGATTGTTTCAGGGTCCAGGGCCCTTTATCGGTATGATCACACCTAACAACAGGAAAACAGAAGACTTCAACGCATTTCGGGGGCAAAAATCCCCCTTCATCAGGGCTTGGGCAATGTAGCAAAACAGGCGTTTTGGATGCAAACCTATGTACCCCATACTCATTCACATGGGGGGGGATCTGGGGGCCCCCTTATTAAAGGGAGGTTCCAGGTTCTAATAAACCCCCCTGCCCGCAGACCCCCACAACCACCGGTCACGGTTGTGGAGAAGGGGCCCTTGGTTAATTTTTTCCCCCTCTCTTCAATTCAAATAAAGATGTGCATTCCAGTGCGTTTTGGTGCATTTCAGTGCGTTTTGGTGCGTTCCAGTGCATTTTTGGTGCGTTTTGGTGCGTTCCAGTGCGTTTTAGATGCATTCCAGTTCATTTTTTCCGCTCTCTTTTTCTTCAATTGAAATAGGGACATGTGTGTTCCAGTGCGTTTTTAGAGCGTTTTGGTGTGTTTCAGTGCGTTTTTGATGCGTTCCAGTTAATTTTCCCCTCTTTTTCAGCAATTTAAATAGAGACATTTGCATTCCAATGCGTTTTGGTGCATTTCAGTGTATTCCAGTATGTTTTCTATGCGTTCCGGTTCATTTTTCCCCCTCTCTCTTTTCCTTCAATTTAAATAGGGACATGTATGTTCCCGAGCGTTTTTGGTGCATTTTGGTGCGTTTCAGTGCATTCCAATGTGTTTTTGATGCGTTCCGGTTCATTTTTCCCCTCTCCTTTTCCTAAATTTAAATAGGGATATGTGCGTTCCAGTGCATTTTTGGTGCGTTTCAGTGCATTCCAGTGCGTTTTCGATGCTTTCCGGTTCATTTTTCCCCCTCTCTTTTTCTTCAATTTAAATAGGGACATATGTGTTCCAGTGCATTTTTGGTGTGTTTTGGTGTGTTTCAGTGCATTCCGGTGCATTTTTTAAGCGCTCTGGTTCATTTTCTCCCCCTCTTTTTCTTCAATTGAAATAGGGACATGTGCATTCCAGTGTGTTTTTGGTGCGTTTCAGTGTGTTTTTGATGCGTTTCGGTTAATTTTCTCCTCTTTTTCATCAAATTAAATAGGGACATGTGCGTTCAAGTGCGTTTTTGGTGTGTTTCAGTGCATTCCAGTGCATTTTCTATGCCTTCCAGTTCATTTTTCCCCTCTCTTTTCCTTCAATTGAAATAGGGACATGTGCGTTCCAGTGCGTTTTTGGTGCATTTCAGTGCATTCCAGTATGTTTTCTATGCGTTCCGGTTCATTTTTCCCTCTCTTTTTCTTCAATTTAAATAGGGACATGTGCATTCCAGTGCGTTTTTGGTGCATTTCAGTGCGTTTTTGATGCGTTCTGGTTAATTTTCCCCCTTTTTGTCAATTTAAATAGGGACATATGTGTTCCAGTGCATTTTTAGTGTGTTTTGGTGCGCTTCAGTGCATTCTGGTGCGTTTTTGATGCTTTCCGGTTCATTTTTCCCCTCTCTTTTCCTTCAATTTAAATAGGGACATGTGCGTTGCAGTGTGTTTTTGGTGAGTTTTGGTGCATTTCAGTGCATTCCAATGTGTTTTTGATGAGCTCTGGTTCATTTTTTCCCTCTCTCTTTTTCTTCATTTGAAATAGGGACATGTGCATTCCAGTGCGTTTTTGATGCGTTCCGGTTAATTTTCCCCTCTTTTTCATCAATTTAAATAGGGACATGTGCGTTCCAGTGCGTTTTGGTGTGTTTCAGTGCATTCCGGTGCATTTTTTATGCTTTCCGGTTCATTTTTCCTCTTTTTTCATCAATTTAAATAGGGACATATGTGTTTCAGCGCGTTTTGATGCGTTTCAATGCATTCCAGGGCGTTTTTGATGCATTCCAGTTCATTTTTTCCCCTCTCTTTTTCTTCAATTTAAATAGGGACATGTGCGTTCCAGTGCGTTTTGGTGTGAGGAATTCCGGCCCCCCCTTCCAAAAATTTTAAATCAGTAGCGATGGCCCGAACACCCCCCTGTTCGGTTTACGGTCGAATATTTGAACCTACCAAAAGCTCGACCGCAAAATTTGAACCGGGACAATTCACAAAGCGGAATCTGAGTATGCGCTCAGCGACTAAAATACCGCGAGTTCTATTATTAGGGCATGCGATATTTTAGCAGTGAAAACATTATTTAGGGCCGGTTCACACTCCATGCGTTTCAGTTGCTTTTTTCTGCATCCAAAACGCACAGAGAGTAGGTGATCTGGTTGTCAGTGTCATAGTTCACATCAGTGCTTGCAGTTCCGGTGCGTTCCGGTTGCAGAAAAAAAAAAGAGTAGAACAGGCTGCATTTTTCCTTCACAGAACTGCACTGGAATGCGATAAAATGCATAAAAAACGCATTGGAATACACCGAAACACACCAAATTATATATCCGATTGCCTCTCGGGGGATCAGGAAGGAATTTTTTCCCCTGCAGGAGCAAATTGGATCGTGCTTTGCTGAGTTTTTTGCCTTCCTCTGGATCAACTGTGGGTATAGGATTATAACTTTTATTTTTTATTAATGGTTGAACTGGATGGACTTTTGTCATTTTTCAGCCAGACTAACTATGTAACTATGAGCAACCCAAGCAAGCTAGGAAACTGGTTTACAGTACATAACGATTTAAGTGGATCATGTACATTAGATGACACGCATGGCACTCACTACCATGACCACAGTCATGAGAACTCCCAGGGAGCTTCCTATTACACGGGGACACCGGCTGACAACCAGAACTGGGTTTAAAGGCGGAGGAAGGCGGTCACTACGATGATTTAAAGGAGGAACATCTGCCAGTTACTATTAACAATGATTATACGATACAGCAAGTACAGTTCTTACAGGTGTATTAAAACAGCAACATAATCATTAAAATGTTAATATATATATATTAAAAAAAATAATATATATATATATAAATATATATATATATATAAATAAAAAAATATATTTTATATATATATATATATATATATATATATATTTCTTTTTTATTTATATTTTTTTAATTCATATATATATATTATTTTTTTTAAATTTATATATATATATAAAAATTAAAAAAAAAAATATATATATATATATATATATAATTTTTAAAAAAATTATATATATATATATATATATATATTTAATTTATATATATATATTTTTTTTTTCTCTTTTTTTAATTTATATATATATATTTGTTTTTATTTATTTATATATATATATATAATATATATATATATTTATATATATATATTTATATATATATATAAATTTAAAAAAAATAATATATATATATGTAAATAAATAAATAAAAAAGAAATGTAAAAAAAAATATATATATATATATGCAGCACAGTGGCTAAGTGGTTAGCACTTCAGCCTGGCAGTACTAGGGTCATTGGTTTGAATCCCAACCATGGCACCACCTGCCTGGAGTTTGCATGTTCTCTCTGTGCCTGCGTGAATTTCGTCTGGATACTCCGGTTTCCTCCAAAGACATGCTGGTAGGTTAATTGACTCCTGTCTAAATTGTCCCTAATATGTGTATGTATGAATGTAAGTTAGGGACCTTAGATTGTACACCCCTTGAGGGTTAGGGACCTTAGATTGTACACCCCTTGAGGGTTAGGGATCTTAGATTGTACACCCCTTGAGGGTTAGGGACCTTAGATTGTACGCCCCTTGAGGGTTAGGGACCTTAGATTGTACACCCCTTGAGGGTTAGGGACCTTAGATTGTACACCCCTTGAGGGTTAGGGACCTTAGATTGTACACCCCTTGAGGGTTAGGGACCTTAGATTGTACACCCCTTGAGGGTTAGGGACCTTAGATTGTACGCCCCTTGAGGGTTAGGGACCTTAGATTGTACACCCCTTGAGGGTTAGGGACCTTAGATTGTACGCCCCTTGAGGGTTAGGGACCTTAGATTGTACGCCCCTTGAGGGTTAGGGACCTTAGATTGTACGCCCCTTGAGGGTTAGGGACCTTAGATTGTACACCCCTTGAGGGTTAGGGACCTTAGATTGTATGCCCCTTGAGGGTTAGGGACCTTAGATTGTACGCCCCTTGAGGGTTAGGGACTGATGTGAATGTACAATATTTATATAAGTACCTGAAATAAATAAATTATATATATATATACATACACACACTGCATGTTGAAATGCGTTTTTATTAAAAAAATATTTTTTTAAATACATTTCAAATATACTGTATGTCTTTAAAAATACAAAACTGCATTTTTGGAACGCATTTACAAATATATGTTAAAATGACATTTTTTATATGTTAAGAAGAATATACTTTAAAAATATATATTTTTCACATATTTTGTAATATTTAAAAAAAAACACATTTCAATATATCTACTGCATGTTGGAATGTGTTTTTTTTAATATATTACAAAATATCTGAAAAATATATATTTTTAAAGTATATTCTTCAGATTTTTTTTAACAAAAAAAGTAATTCTAACATATATTTGTAAATTCATTCCAAAAATGTTGAGAGAGTAATATACACTATATTGAATATATTTAAATTTTTTTTAATATATTACAAAATATAGAACATACTACATTTCAACATACAGTATATTCTTCCAGAAGCACATTTGTCAGGTCAGGCACTGATGTTGGGGGAGGGGGCCTGGCTCGCAGTCTCCACTCTAATTCATCCCAAAGGTGTTCTATGGGGTTGAGGTCAGGACTCTGTGCAGGACAGTCAAGTTCCTCCACCCCAAACTGGCTCCTCCATGTCTTTATGGACCTTGCTTTGTGCACTGGTGGGCAGTCATGTTGGAACAGGAAGGGGCCATCCCCAAACTCTTCCCACAAAGTTGGGAGCATGAAATTGTCCAAAATGTCGCCTTAAGAGTTCCCTTCACTGGAACTAGGGGGCCAAGCCCAACCCCTGAAAAACATTCCCCCACCATAATCCCTCCTCCACCAAACTTTACACTTGGCACAATGTAGTCAGGCAAGTATTTTCTCCTGGCAACCGCCAAACCCAGACACGTCCATTAGATTGCCATACAGAGAAGCATGATTGGTCACTCCAGAGAACACATCTCCCCTGCTCTAGAGTCCAGTGGCGGTGTGCTTTACACCACGGCATCCGACGCTTTGCATTGCACTTGGTGATGTAAGCCTTGGATGCAGCTGCTCGGCCATGGAAACCCATTCCATGAAGCTCTCTACGCACTGTTCTTGGGCTCATCTGAAGGCCACACCAAGTTTGGAGGTCTTTAGCTATTGACTCTGCAGACAGTTGGTGACTTCTGCGCACTGTGCGCTTCAGCATGCGCTGACCCCGCCCTGTCATGTGACGTGGCCTACCACTTGGTGGCTGAGTTGGGGTTGTTCCCAGTTGCTTCCACTTTGTTATAATCCCACTAACAGTTGAGCGTGGAATATTTAGTAGCCAGGAAATGTCACGGATGGACTTATTGCCCAGGTGGCCACCTATCACGGGACCACGCTTGGAGTCACTGAGCTCCTGAGAGCGACCCATTCTTTCACCAATGTTTGTAGAAGCCGTCTGCATGCCTAGGGGATGGATTGTATACACCTGTGTCCATGGAGGAGATTGGAACACCTGAATCACATGATTGGGAGGGCGGGGACAATACTAGTGTATATATATATATATGGCTGCGATACATAAAATGTTATTGGGCACTTTGATCGCCAGGTTTAGAACAAATTTAATTTTTGTGTTGCTGAAATCCGCACAGAAGATACGGAATGACTTCACCAAAGAAATTTCACAACCTAAAACTCTTCTTTTTTTTTTACCAAGTTTCTCCCACGAGCTGTCCCACTTCCTCTGGTTGGAAGACTTTGTGTTCCACGCCATGTTCCTCAGCCTCCTCATTGGCTGGCCCTCATCCTCCAAGCCTCTCTGATTGGCTGTCTTCAGCTGTTCACGCGCTGAGCATGAAGCTCCTGTGTGGCGCCGAGTCTTCCCATTGTCCGCAGGCCACAAATAACACATGTTGTGTCTTTGAGTCATCACTTCCCCTCCGAGTCATAATAATACAACAAGGTTACTGCCGAGCCGGGAGATGTCAGAGACATTCCAGCTGAGCGCAGACAGCTGTGCGAGTGGAGGGATGGGGAAGGTGTCACAGGGGTGCAATTGGGACACAGGGACAGAGCGTTGTCACCAGGGGCGGACTGACAACTCATGGGGCCCCCGGGCAATAGGGGATCATGGGGCCCCTGTGTCCTTACCCAAACTCAAAAAAGCCTATGAAAAAGGTACCAGGGGCATCTCATGGGGCCCCCTACTGACCCCGGGCCCTCGGGCAGTGCCTGAGTTTCCAAATGGTCAGTCCGCATCTGGTTGTCACCCAACAACAGGAAGTGCCTGAATATAACAGAAAAATACACTTAATTAAATTTTTTTATTTTTTTGCTAAATTATGTGTATCATGATCACCAGCGTTATTTTATTTTTTAATTTTTTTTCAAAATTATGTGTATCATAATCACCAGCGTTATTTTATTTTTTAATTTTTTTTTTCAAAATTATGTGTATCATAATCACCAGCATTATTTTTTTTTTAATTTTTTGCTAAATTATGTGTATCATAATCACCAGTGTTATTTTATTTATTTATTTATTTTTTTGCTAAATTATGTGTATCATAATTACCAGCATTATTTATTTTATATTTTTGCTAAATTATGTGTATTATACTCACCAGCGTTATTTTTTTTAATTTTTAATTTTGCAAAATTTTGTGTATCATAATCACCAGTGTTATTTTATTTATTTCTTTATTTATTTTTTTGCTAAATTATGTGTATCATAATCACCAGCATTATAATTTTTTTTTTATTTTTTGGCTAAATTATGTGTATAATAATCACCAGTGATATTTATTTATTTATTTATTTTTTTGCTAAATTATGTGTATCATAATTACCAGCATTATTTATTTTATATTTTTGCTAAATTATGTGTATTATACTCACCAGCGTTATTTTTTTTAATTTTTAATTTTGCAAAATTTTGTGTATCATAATCACCAGTGTTATTTTATTTATTTCTTTATTTATTTTTTTGCTAAATTATGTGTATCATAATCACCAGCATTATAATTTTTTTTTTATTTTTTGGCTAAATTATGTGTATAATAATCACCAGTGATATTTATTTATTTATTTATTTTTTTGCTAAATTATGTGTATCATAATCACCAGCGTTATTTTAATTTTAATTTTTTTTGCTAAATTATGTGTATTATAATCACCATCATTATTTTTTATTTTGTATTTATTTTGCTAAATTATGTATATCATAATCACCAGCATTATTTTATTCTTTTTTTTTTTTTGCTAAATTATGTGTATCATACTCACCAGCGTTATTTTTTTAAATTTTTATTTTTGCTAAATTTTGTGTATCATAATCACCAATGTTATTTTATTTATTTTGTTTGCTAAATTATGTGTATTATAATCACCAGCATTATTTTTTATTTTTTATTTTTTTTGCTAAATTTTGTGTATCATAATCACCAGCGTTATTTTTTTGGGAGACTTCAGATGTGTTTTTGCCAAATTTAGCCGGGCTTGGATGTTTTACTTCGTAAGAAAAGGCTTCCGTGTTGTCACTCTACCCCATAGCCCAGACATATGAAGAATACAGAAGATTGGTGTCACATGGACCACACAGCCAGGACTTGCCAGATATTCCTGCAGCTCCTTTCATGTTGCTGTAGGCCTCTTGGCCGCCTCCCAGACCAGTTTTATTCTCGTCTTTTCATCAATTTTGGAGGGACGTCCAGTTCTTGGTGATGCCACTGTTGATGACGTGACTGTTGGTGATGTCACTGTTGGTGATGTCACTGTTGGTGACGTCACTGTTGATGACGTGACTGTTGGTGATGTCACTGTTGGTGATGTCACTGCTGATGACGTGACTGCTGGTGATGTCACTGTTGGTGATGTCACTGTTGGTGACGTCACTGTTGATGACGTGACTGTTGGTGATGTCACTGTTGGTGACGTGACTGTTGGTGACGTCACTGTTGGTGACGTGACTGTTGGTGACGTCACTGTTGGTGATGTCACTGTTGATGACGTCACTGTTGATGACGTGACTGTTGGTGATGTCACTGTTGATGACGTCAGTGCCGCCTCTCAGTGCCCATCAGTGCCGCCTCTCAGCGCCCATCAGTGCCGCCTCTCAGTGCCCATCAGTGCCGCCTCTCAGTGCCCATCAGTGCCACCTCTCATAATCACCAGCATTATTTTTTTTGGGAGACTTCAGATGTGTTTTTACCAAATTTAGCCGGGCTTGGATGTTTTACTTCGTAAGAAAAGGCTTCCGTGTTGTCACTCTACCCCATAGCCCAGACATATGAAGAATACGGGAGATTGGTGTCACATGGACCACACAGCCAGGACTTGCCAGATATTCCTGCAGCTCCTTTCATGTTGCTGTAGGCCTCTTGGCCGCCTCCCAGACCAGTTTTCTTCTCGTCTTTTCATCAATTTTGGAGGGACGTCCAGTTCTTGGTGATGTCACTGTTGGTGATGTCACTGCTGATGACGTGACTGTTGGTGATGTCACTGTTGGTGATGTCACTGTTGATGACGTGACTGTTGGTGATGTCACTGTTGGTGATGTCACTGTTGATGACGTGACTGTTGGTGACGTCACTGTTGGTGACGTCACTGTTGATGACGTGACTGTTGGTGACGTCACTGTTGGTGACGTGACTGTTGGTGACGTCACTGTTGATGACGTGACTGTTGGTGACGTGACTGTTGGTGACGTGACTGTTGGTGACGTCACTGTTGGTGACGTAACTGTTGGTGACGTGACTGTTGGTGACGTCACTGTTGATGACGTGACTGTTGGTGACGTCACTGTTGATGACGTGACTGTTGGTGATGTCACTGTTGATGACGTCAGTGCCGCCTCTCAGTGCCCAGCAGTGCCGCCTCTCAGCGCCCATCAGTGCCGCCTCTCAGTGCCCATCAGTGCCGCCTCTCAGTGCCGCCTCATCAACGCACATCAGTGAAGGAGAAAACTTACCTGTCTGCAAAATGTTATAATAGAAACAAAGAAAAACTTTTGTTTTTTTTTTGAAAATTTCTGCTCTATTTTTGGTTATAGCGCAAAAAATAAATCCCACCCAGAGAAAGCTCTACTTGTGTGAAACAAACAATAAAGTGTCATATGGGTACAGTGTTGCATGACCGCGCAATTGTCATTCAAAGTGTGACAGCGCTGAAAGCTGAACATTGGCCTGGACAGGAAGGGGGGGGGGGGGTTGGTAGAAGTGTCTGGTAGGCGAGGGGTTAATGATGGAAAAAGTTCTGAAATGATTTGTCTGATTTTTTTCTACATCCCAGAAGCTGGACATTCCAGCAGAGGGGTGTGAAGACTTTTTCTATCCGCTGTATAATAGGCAGGGGCGGACTGACCATTTGGAAACTCGGGCACTGACCTGTGATTGGATAGTGAAAGGAGGAGCAGCGCAGCAGTGAGCTTGTCTCTCTGTCACCCCCTATCAGCATGTCCCTGACTGTCCTATCACAGGCTAGGCAAAGGACCGGACCTAAAGGTTTTACTGAATGTGTGGCAGAGCTGTGTAAATCTCAGGACTGGATGGACAGAACTACAAACCCATTGGCAGGTAAAGCAGCTGCTACATCGCCTAGGCCAGGGGTGGGCAACCTGCGGCTCTCCAGCTGTTGTGGAACTACATTTCCCATGAGGCATTGCAACATTATAAAACTGATAGTGACAGCTATGACTTGCAGAGGCATGATGGAACTTGTAGTCCTGCAGCTCTCAGGTTGCCTACCCCTGGGTTAGGGGAAGGATAAGAACTGTGAGGGCTCATTCACACTGGCAGTTGAGTGAGGGAGGGGGGGGGCAGTAAAAACCCACAGTTGAGCCGCATTTTTACAACACCCATCCATCTCCCCCCCCCCAAGGTGCAGAGGTAGGGGTAGGGGCTGGGGGTGCTCACGCTGCTGCAGTGAAGTATGCCCCCTGTGGCTTTCGGTGGGCATAGCGCCTGTCAAGCCTGACCCATTCAAGGGGTTAAAGCAGGCGGTGAGGACGCAATACAACCAGGGGCGGACTGACAACTCATGGGGCCCCCGGGCAATAGGGGATCATGGGGCCCCTGTGTCCTTGCCCAAACTCAAAAAAGCCTATGAAAAAGGTACCAGGGGCATCTCATGGGGCCCCCTACTGACCCCGGGCCCTCGGGCAGTGCCTGAGTTTCCAAATGGTCAGTCCGCCCCTGAATACAAGGCCTCCTCCCCTCCTGTCAAATGCTCTTTGAAGAGCGATCCAAATGCAGATTACTCTTCGGAGACCGAAGCCTGTGTGAATGAGCCCTAAGTGTTACTAAAGCTGCCAAAAAAAAAAAAATGGTCTCCTGTCCTGCCGGATGGGGCTGTGCTGTGTGGCAGAGCTGTGTAAATCTCAGGACAGGACAGAAATACAAATCTATTGGCAGGTAAATCGGCTCCTATAGATGTCCGGAGATTGGGGAGAAAAACAAAG
Organism: Staurois parvus; assembly: GCF_062004578.1. NCBI lineage: Eukaryota > Metazoa > Chordata > Amphibia > Anura > Ranidae > Staurois > Staurois parvus. The sequence continues at coordinate 257,082 of NW_028318638.1, forward strand.
AAATGCCCTCGTAGGACGTTTTTGAGCGATGTCATTGGCCATCCTGACGGGGTGACATTTTTGGGTGTGTTGCCATTGGCTGGTGATTTACGGAGACAAGTGACCAGAGACAGGTGGGCGCACCTCTCCGCTTACTGCCGGCTCAGGACATACCCGGGACCTGCGTCCTGAGTGATCCCTACCAGGCGGCCACAAAATCCAGTAGTGGTCCATGCCACGGCCTGGCTTCCCATTGGTCGGGGAGGAAGATGAGGGAGCCTCTGATTGGCTGCTGCTCATTGTTCACTCTCCTGCTGCGTGATCCAGTGTGTGTTGGGGGGGTCCTGGCCGCTGGAAGCGACTTTCTCCCTCTTTCAGGGAAGGGCTGCACACAGCAGCAGTTTCTATAACTAGACGATCGGTTTCCCGCTATGATATGTAACAAAATAACACGCCACCGCCTGATGACCCCCCCACCCCTCCCCCGATCCTGGCAGGGGACCAGAGCGGGGGGGGCTGGGGGGTTATCTCAGACGGACCTTAACTCGTTCTGGGACCAGAGACCTAAAGGGGGGCTCCGGCCTTGCCTTCAGTCCTGCACAGTTGTACCGCCTCCTCTACAGGGATCTGGAGAGGATTAATGAAGCGGGGTGCTGTGATGTTTTCAGGAAGATTAGCATGATCTGTCTGCACTGCATAGAGAAGCGCAGAGACCCAGTGATGACATCACTAAGATTAAACTTCATGGCACCCTGTCGGCCCCTCCCACCAGTCATGATCTGCCTGCACTGCATAGAGAAGCGCAGAGACCCAGTGATGACATCACTAAGATTAAACTTCACGGCACCCTGTCGGCCCCTCCCACCAGTCATGATCTGCCTGCACTGCATAGAGAAGCGCAGAGACCCAGTGATGACATCACTAAGATTAAACTTTTCGGCACCCTGTTGGCCCCTCCCGCCAGTCATGATCTGCCTGCACTGCATAGAGAAGCGCAGAGACCCAGTGATGACATCACTAAGATTAAACTTCACGGCACCCTGTTGGCCCCTCCCGCCAGTCATGATCTGCCTGCACTGCATAGAGAAGCGCAGAGACCCAGTGATGACATCACTAAGATTAAACTTTACGGCACCCTGTTGGCCCCTCCCGCCAGTCATGATCTGCCTGCACTGCATAGAGAAGCGCAGAGACCCAGTGATGACATCACTAAGATTAAACTTTACGGCACCCTGTTGGCCCCTCCCGCCAGTCATGATCTGCCTGCACTGCATAGAGAAGCACAGAGACCCAGTGATGATATCACTAAGATTAAACTTCTCAGCAACCTGTTGGCCCCTCCTGCCAGTGATGATCTGCCTGCACTGCACAGAGAAGCACAGAGACCCAGTGATGATATCACTAGCATTAAACTTTACAGCACTCTGTTGGCCTCTCCCACCAGTCATGGTCTGCCTGCTCTGCATAGAGAAGCACAGAGACCCAGTGATGACATCACTAAGATTACACTGTACAGCACCCTGTTGGCCCCTCCCACCAGTCATGATCTGCCTGCACTGCATAAAGAAGCACAGAGACCCAGTGATGATATCACTAGCATTAAACTTTACAGCACTCTGTTGGCCCCTCCCACCAGTCATGATCTGCCTGCACTGCATAGAGAAGCACAGAGACCCAGTGATGACATCACTAGCATTAAACTTTACAGCACTCTGTTGGCTCCTCCCACCAGTCATGATCTGCCTGCACTGCATAGAGAAGCACAGAGACCCAGTGATGATGTTGCTGAGTCTAAAATAATGGAATAAAAAAGATTTTTCTTTTTATTTCATTAGTATGATGATGAGATTAGAAAGGAGAAATCAGGGAAGACGAAATATAAAATGGTCTCTGACAATCTCCTGTATCATGTCCGCAGTCTCTGACCATCTCCTGTACTATGTCCGCAGTCTCTGGTCATCTCCTGTACTGTGTCCGCAGTCTCTGGTCATCTCCTGTACTATGTCTGCAGTCTCTGACCGTCTCCTGTATCATGTCTGCAGTCTCTGACCATCTCCTGTACTATGTCTGCAATCTCTGACCATCTCCTGTATCATGTCTGCAGTCTCTGACCATCTCCTGTACTATGTCTGCAGTGTCTGACCATCTCCTGTAGTAGGTCTGCAGTCTCTGACCATCTCCTGTAGTATGTCTGCAGTCTCTGACCATCTCCTGTATCATGTCTGCAGTCTCTGACCATCTCCTGTAGTATGTCTGCAGTCTCTGACCATCTCCTGTAGTATGTCTGCAGTCTCTGACCATCTCCTGTAGTATATCCTCAGTCTGTGACCATCTCCTGTAGTATGTCTGCAGTCTCTGACCATCTCCTGTAGTAGGTCTGCAATCTCTGACCATCTTCTGTAGTATATCCGCAGTCTCTGACCTTCTCCTGTACTATGTCTGCAGTCTCTGGTCATCTCCTGTATCATGTCTGCAGTCTCTGACCATCTCCTGTACTATGTCTGCAATCTCTGACCATCTCCTGTATCATGTCTGCAGTCTCTGACCATCTCCTGTATCATGTCTGCAGTCTCTGACCATCTCCTGTACTATGTCTGCAGTGTCTGACCATCTCCTGTAGTAGGTCTGCAGTCTCTGACCATCTCCTGTAGTATGTCTGCAGTCTCTGACCATCTCCTGTATCATGTCTGCAGTCTCTGACCATCTCCTGTAGTATGTCTGCAGTCTCTGACCATCTCCTGTAGTATGTCTGCAGTCTCTGACCATCTCCTGTAGTATATCCTCAGTCTGTGACCATCTCCTGTAGTATGTCTGCAGTCTCTGACCATCTCCTGTAGTAGGTCTGCAATCTCTGACCATCTTCTGTAGTATATCCGCAGTCTCTGACCTTCTCCTGTACTATGTCTGCAGTCTCTGGTCATCTCCTGTATCATGTCTGCAGTCTCTGACCATCTCCTGTACTATGTCTGCAATCTCTGACCATCTCCTGTATCATGTCTGCAGTCTCTGACCATCTCCTGTATCAAGTCTGCAGTGTCTGACCATCTCCTGTACTATGTCTGCAGTGTCTGACCATCTCCTGTAGTAGGTCTGCAGTCTCTGACCATCTCCTGTAGTATGTCTGCAGTCTCTGACCATCTCCTGTATCATGTCTGCAGTCTCTGACCATCTCCTGTAGTATGTCTGCAGTCTCTGACCATCTCCTGTAGTATGTCTGCAGTCTCTGACCATCTCCTGTAGTATATCCTCAGTCTGTGACCATCTCCTGTAGTATGTCTGCAGTCTCTGACCATCTCCTGTAGTAGGTCTGCAATCTCTGACCATCTTCTGTAGTATATCTGCAGTCTCTGACTATCTGCACAGTGTAATTGATTGTTATGGTAAAGACAGCTTCCTGCACCATAGCAACCAATGATGCTGTACAGCCCAGTCGCCAGCATCCTAGCAACCAGCTCAGAATACTGTTTTGTGTATCCCACTTTTTCCCCCTTCCTCTTTGGCTGCTAGGATGCTGGCACAGCAACCAATAATGTGTCCCAACTGCCAGCATCCTAGCAACCATGGACACTGTGCAACTGTGCATCTTAGGCTGCTAGGATGCTGGCAGCTGTGCATAATTGGTTGCTAGGACGCTGGAGGCTGGACTGCACAGTGTCATTGGTTGTTAACATTCAGGAGGTTATGCTGTACAGTGTCATTGAATGTTATGGTCATACGGCCTCCTGCACCATAGCAACCAAGGATACTGTACAGCTCAGTCTCCAGCATCCTAGCAACCAACTCAGAATGCTGTCTTGTGTAGCCACTTTTCCCCCTTCCTCTTTGGTTGCTAGGATGCTGGCACAGCAACCAATAATGTGGCCCAAACGCCAGTGTCCTAGCAACCAAGGATGCTGTGCGACGGTTCATCATTGATTGCTCAGATGCTGGAGGCTGAACTGCAAAGTGTCTTTTGGTAGGTAAGAATCAGGAGGCTGGGCTGTACAGTATTATTGGTTGTTATGGTGCAGGTGGCCTCCTCCATAGCAACCGATGATACTGTACAGCCAAGCCGCCAGCATCCTAGCAACCAACTCAGAATGCTGTCTTATGTACACAGGGTAATGTTTCTGGGCTCCACTGAGTACGGGGTGTCTAGTATGGACATTCTGACCTCAGTGCCACGCTCCCACCAAGTTCTGCCAGAGGCGGCCACCTAACTCTGCCTCATTGCGGGACACCTCTACCCAAACGGCCCAGTCCTCACCCGTGTATCACAATGACATGTCGGGGGTGGGATTTGTTTCTTATGTTTATGGTCAACCTTAGTCCTGATTGGATAGTAGGAGGATAATAAATACAGAACTCAAGAGGAAGCCACAGGAGCCATGACCTGCAAGAAGAGGAAAAAGAAGAAAAGAAAAAGAAGAAAAAGAAAAAAGAAAAAGAAGAGGAAGAAAAAGAAGAAGAGGAAGAAGAAAAAGAAGAGGAAGAGAGAAGAAGAAAAAGAAGAAGAAGAAGAGGAAGAAGAAGAAGAAGAAGAAGAGGAGGAAGAGGAAGAAAAAGAAGAAGAAGAAGAAGAAGAAGAGGAGGAAGAAAAAGAAGAAGAAGAAGAGGAAGAAGAAGAAGAAGAAGAGGAAGAAGAAGAAGAAGAGGAAGAGGAAGAAAAAGAAGAAGAGGAAGAAGGAGAAAAAGAAGAAGAAGAAGAGGAAGAAAAAGAAGAAGACGAAGAAGAAAAAGAAGAAAAAAGAAAAGAAGCAAAAGAAAAAGAAGAAGAAGAGGAAGTAGAAGAAGAAGAAGAAGAAGAGGAAGAGGAAGAAAAAGAAGAGAAAGACAGAAGTGAAAAAGCAGAAAAAGAAGAGGAAAAAGGAGAAGAAGACGAAGGAGAAGGAGAAGAAGAAGAGGAAGAGGAAGCAAAAGAAGTAGAAGAAGAAGAGGAAGAGGAAGAAAAAGAAGAAGAAGAAAAAGAAGAGGACGAAAAGAGAAGAGGAAGAAGAAAAAGAAGAGGAAGAGGAAGAAAAAGAAGAAGAAAAAGAAAAAGAAGAAGAGGAAGAGGAAGAAGAAGAGGAAGAGGAAGAGGAAGAAAAGAAGAAGAAGAGTAAGAGGAAGAAAAAGAAAAAGAAGAAGAAAAAGAAGAAGAGGAAGACGAAGAAAAGAAGAAGAAGAGGAAGAAGAAGAAAAAGAAGGAGAGGAAGAAGAAAAAGAAGAAGAAGAAGAGGAAGAAAAAAGAAGAAGAAAACGAAGAAGAAGAAAAAGAGGAAGAAAAAGAAAAAAAAAAAAAAAAGAAGAAAAAAAAAAGAAAAAAAGAAGAAGAAAAAGAAGAAAAAGAAGAAGATGAAAAAGAAGAAGCAGAAGAAGAGGAAGAAGAAAAAGAAAAGGAAGAAGAAAAGAAGAGGAAGAAGAAAAAGAAGAAGCAGAAGAAAAAAGAAAAAGAAAAAGAAGAAGAGGAAAAGAAAAAGAAGACAAATAATTCCAGTCCGCTATTATATTTTATATGAAAAAGTATTGCGGTTGCAACAATGTATCCATTTGTATCCAAATAAAAACATCTGTATCCGAAATGGATACAAATGGATACATTGTTGCAACCGCAATACTTTTTCATGTCAAATATAATAGTGGAGCTCTCTGCAGGGACAGAAGTAATTATGGGGTTAAATGCCGGCTATAGACAGGACGAAAATCGACTGATTTTTTTACTGTTGGTGGTAACGTCAGTCGATCGAACGTCCAATTTTTCCTTTTTTTAAAAAAACAATGGCCGGTTTTCGACCCGTCTATGGCCTGCTTTAGGATAGGCAAAGGATAATCCAACAATACGTGAAAAGATCCTTTAAGTGAGACGAATCCAGCAGGGTAGTTCTCAAATGTTAGGAGATTATTAAAGCTGACTAAAAAAAAGAATAAATAACGCGTCTCTGTAGTCATGAATTCATCACAAACCTTTCTAAATATAAGCAGAATAAGTATCTACAGTGGGGATCGAAAGTTTGGGCACCCCAGCTAAAAATTTGTATTAATGTGCATAAAGAAGCCAAGGAAAGATGGAAAAATCTCCAAAAGGCATCAAATTACAGATTAGACATTCTTATAATATGTCAACAAAAGTTAGATTTTATTTCCATCATTTACACTTTCAAAATAACAGAAAACAAAAAAATGGCGTCTGCAAAAGTTTGGGCACCCTGCAGAGTTAATATCTTGTACTGCCCCCTTTGGCAAGTATCACAGCTTGTAAACGCTTTTTGTAGCCAGCCAAGAGTCTTTCAATTCTTGTTTGAGGTATCTTTGCCCATTCTTCCTTACAAAAGTCTTCCAGTTCTATGAGATTTCTGGGCTGTCTGTCACGCACGGCTCTTTTAAGGTCTATCCATAGATTTTCAATTATGTTGAGGTCAGGAGATTGTGAAGGCCATGGCAAAACCTTCAGTTTACGCCTCTTGATGTAATCCCCCGTGGATTTCGAGGTGTGTTTAGGATCATTATCCATTTCTAGAAGTCATCCTCTCTTTAACTTCAGCTTTTTCACAGATGGCATCAAGTTACCATCCAAAATTTGCTGAAATTGTATTAAATCCATTTTTCCTTCTACTTGTGAGATGTTCCCTGTGCCACTGGCTGCAACACAACCCCAAAGCATGATTGATCCAACCCCATGCTTAACAGTTGGACAGAGGTTCTTTTCCTTAAATTCTGTGCCCCTTCTTCTCCAAACGTACCTTTGCTCATTCCGGCCAAAAAGTTCAATTTTAACCTCATCGGTCCACAGAACTTGTTTCCAAAATGCATCAGGCTTGTCTATATGTTCATTTGCAAAGTTCAAACGATGATTTTTGTGGTGAGGACGTAGAAGAGGTTTTCTTCTGATGACTCTTCCATGAAGACCATATTTGTACAAGTATCTCTTTATAGTGGAATAGTGTACCACAACTCCAGTGTCTGCCAGATCTTTCTGGAGGGATCGTGCAGTCAAACGTGGGTTTTGAATTGTTTTTCTCACAATCCTGCGAGCTGTTCTGTCTGATATTTTTCTTGGTCTTCCAGATGTTGCTCTAACTTCCACTGTTCCTGATGACTGCCATTTCTTAATTACATTCCGAACAGAGGATATTGACATCTGAAAACGCTTTGCTATCTTCTTATAGCCTTCTCCAGCTTTGTGAGCGTCAACTATTTTCAGTTTCAGTTTTCTAGACAACTGCTTAGAAGAACCCATGGTGCTGATTGTTGGGGCAAGGTCAGATGAGTCTGGGCATTTAAAACCTTTGAGATTGACATCACCTGGTCTTCCCAGACGATGATTGAGAACAATCCATGACACTGGCAGGTCTCAGCTTGGCAAAGGGGGCAGTGCATGCTATAAATTCTGCAGGGTGCCCAAACTTTTGCAGACGCCATTTTTTTGTTTTCTGTTATTTTGAAAGTGTAAATGATGGAAATAAAATCTAACTTTTGTTGACATATTATAAGAATGTCTAATCTGTAATTTGATGCCTTTTGGAGATTTTTCCATCTTTCCTTGGCTTCTTTATGCACATTAATACAAACTTTTAGCTGGGGCGCCCAAACTTTCGATCCCCACTGTAAATGTGACCTGGTGTCAGCCTATTGCGGCCCTTGTACAGCAGGGCTGGAGTGCGAGGGAAATAAGCAGCACAAGAAGCCCATCACTTCATATGTTAATAAGATGAGAGAGCAGAGAGCTCAATCATTGTGCTGCTTCTCACATCACTATCCAATCACACGCTTGGGGCAGGTCCAGGATGACCTGGGCTCAGAGGAAGTGGATTAAATGATAGTAGCCATAAGACCGAGGACATCTAATGGCAGTAAAAGGTACTGCAATAAAAAATGGTCTAAATTAAATCGACTATTGCAAAGAAAAGCTGTTTTGTTTTTGTTTTTTTTCTTCGTGGGCTATTCATTTGTATCCTTTTAATTGTGGACGGCAGGGGCGGACTGACAACTCATGGGGCCCCCGGGCAATAGGGGATCATAGGGCCCCTGTGTCCTTGCCCAAAGCCTATGAAAAAGATACCAGGGGCATCTCATGGGGCCCCCTACTGACCCCGGGCCATCGGGCAGTCCCCGAGTTTTCAAATGGTCAGTCCGCCCCTGGTGGACGGAGTTCTGCTTTAAGATGAATGAGAAATGCTTGCTGTCCAACAAGGTCAGGAACGCTGAGCTCAGCTTGCTGGTGTTTGGAGTGCACACATCCCAATGTTGGGAATATAAACAGTGGAGGCAGAAGGCTTGGCCTGGATACAAAAGCCATGAGATAAATGTTCTCTGAACATGACTGGCACTGCCAATGCTGATTTCCAAGAATTCCAAGTGCTCTCAGCTACACTTAAAGTGGAACTAAAGGCAAACGTTTTATTTCATTTTGGATGGAGTAGGGGAGGGTTGCACATCCTCGATCAGCCATGACCACCAAAACCACCCACCATAACCCGTGAAGGCATGGACCAGACTAGACCTCTGAAGGTGTCATGTGCTATCTGGCACCAAGCCTTCAGAAGCAGATTGGGATCTAGAGAACTTGTAGCCAAGTCGACACCTCAAACTCATGGTGTTCCTCAAACCATTCTTGACTTCACCAGACCAGGCCACCTTCTTCCATTCCTCAGTGGTCCCGTTCTCATGCTCACATGCCCATTGGAGGACCACTTTTGGTAGGTTTTGACCACCGTAGACCAGGAACATCCCACAAGAGCTGCAGTTTTGGAGTCGCTCTGACCCAGTCGTCCAGCCATTACAATCTGGCCCTTGTCATTGTACTGAGATAATCAATGTTCTTCTCTTGACCTGTCAGTGGTCATCATCTTATGGCTCATCGGTGTATATATAAAAACAATATATTGCCAAAAGTATTGGTCGGCCGGCCTTTCCACGCACTGGAACTTTAATGGCCTCCCAGTCTTAGTCCGTAGGGTTCAGTATTGAGTTGGCCCTGCCCTTTGCAGCTATAACAGCTTCAACTCTTCTGGGAAGGCCGTCCACAAGGTTTAGGAGGGTATCTATGGGAAGGTTTAACCAGGGGCGGACTGACAACTCATGGGGCCCCCGGCAATAGGGGATCATGGGGCCCCTGTGTCCTTGCCCAAACTCAAAAAAGGTACCAGGGGCATCTCATGCGGCCCCCTACTGACCCCGGGCCCTCAGTTTCCAAATGGTCTGTCCGCCCCTGGGTTTGACCATTCTTCCAGAAGCATATTTGTGAGGTCAGGCACTGATGTCGGGGGAGGAGGCCTGGCTAACAGTCTCCGCTCTAATTCATCCCAAAGGTGTTCTATGGGGTTGAGGTCAGGACTCTGTGCAGGACAGTCAAGTTCCTCCACCCCAAACTGGCTCCTCCATGTCTTTATGGACCTTGCTTTGTGCACTGGTGCGCAGTCATGTTGGAACAGGAAGGGGCCATCCCCAAACTCTTCCCACAAAGTTGTCCAAAATCTCTTGGTATGCTGACGCCTTAAGAGTTCCCTTCACTGGAACTAGGGGGCCAAGCCCAACCCATGAAAAACAACCCCACACCATAATCCCCCCTCCACCAAACTTTACACTTGGCACAATGCAGTCAGGCAAGTACCGTTCTCCTGGCAACCGCCAAACCCAGACACATTAGATTGCCAGAGAAGCATGATTGGTCACTCCAGAGAACATGTCTCCACTGCTCTAGAGTCCAGTGGCGGCGTGCTTTACACCACGGCATCCAACGCTTTGTAAGGCTTGAATGCAGCTGCACGGCCATGGAAACCCATTCCATGAAGCTCTCTACGCACTGTTGTTGGGCTCATCTGAAGGTCACACCAAGTTTGGAGGTCTTTAGCTATTGACTCTGCAGACAGTTGGTGACTTCTGCGCACTGTGCGCTTCAGCATGCGCTGACCCCGCCCTGTCATGTGGCCTACCACTTGGTGGCTCAGTTGTTGTTGTTCCCAGTGGCTTCCACTTTGTTATAATCCCACTAACAGTTGAGCGTGGAATATTTAGTAGCCAAGAAATGTCACGGATGGACTTATTGCCCAGGTGGCCACCTATCACGGGACCACGCTTGGAGTCACTGAGCTCCTGAGAGCGACCCATTCTTTCACCAATGTTTGAAGAAGCAGTCTGCATGCCTAGGGGATGGATTGTATACACCTGTGTCCATGGAGGGGATTGGAGCACCTGAATCACATGATTGGGAGGGCGGGGCCAATACTTTTGGCAATATAGTGTATATATATACTGTATATGTAATTTTTTTTTACTTCTTTTGGAGTTCTTCTTTATCTTGGCACTGAAGCCCTTCCTTAGTCACACATGCAGACGGTAAACACGGGTAAGCTCTGTGTGTCCTTGGTACACCACGTGAAGGTGAAAGCCATTAGCAATAATTGGCAGGTATGGAAGGTGTGGAGAGGTCCCGGTACCTTTGCCCTACATTGCAGATCTGTTTTGGTTGGAATATTCGGTGTCACGTGCGCCCTTCAGGAAGTCGTCCTTATTACAGATAAACAAGTTGTTGTGGAAGGAGGGCGCACGTCGCACATTCAGGAACGCTGAGAATAAACCGCGAGCAACTGGACTCCACATGGGAAGGGTGACCCCCCCACCTGTACAGCTGATCTGACTGTGTCCAAGGCTCTGCCGCTGAGGTCCCCTCGTTGTGGTCCATGCAATGTCTGCATGGCATGCAGGAGAATGAAGAGCAGCTGTGCAATGTGCCGCAAATCCGGAGCAGCCAATCGGAATCCATCTTTAATGAGGGCGATTGCACTTTGCATGTCACAGTTGATCTTTGCTATGACTAACGCCTCAATGTTTAACCGCTTCCCGTCCAAACTATAGTAGAAAGATTGCTACAGGGCGGCACGGGCGTGCAAAATCACGTATATATGAGAGCTGGCATTTCTGGGTAGTGGGCGCACGCGCGCCCTACCCGCACCACCATTCGCAGCCCCCGGCTGTCAACCACCGGGTCCTGGCTGGTGATTACTCGCCGGCATCCGGTTAATGCCGAGGATTACCGATGTGTATAAATAACACAGATCTCTCCCCTGTCAGCTCCTGCGCGCTGCTTTGTATGGCTCTGCATAGCACAGCCATACAAAACAGTGTGCTTACAGTGAAACACAGACAGTACGCAGTTAACCCCTTCCTGCCCAGTGCCATTAGTACAGTGTCCGTGCTTTTTGTTAGCACTGATTACTGTATTGGTGTCACTGAAGCTGTCAGTGACACCACTGACAGTCCCAGTGTTGACCCATTCCTGCCCAGTGCCATTAGTAGCCCTTTGATCGCCCCAGATGTTAACCCCTTTCTGCCGGGTGCCATTAGTACAGTGTCAGTCAGTTTTATTAGCACTGATTACTGTATTAGTGTCACGGGCTGTCGGTGACACCACTGACAGCCTCACTGTTGACCCCTTCCTGCTCAGTGCCATTAGTACCCCTTTGATCTCCCCAGATGTTAACCCCTTCCTGTCCAGTGCCATTAGTACAGTGTCAGTGCTTTTTATTAGCACTGATCACTGTATTGGTGTCACTGGGGCTGTCAGGGACACCACTGACAGCCCCAGTGTTGACCCCTTCCTGCCCAGTGCCATTAGTACCCCTTTGATCTCCCCAGATGTTAACCCCTTCCTGCGCAGTGCCATTAGTACAGTGTCAGTCATTTTTATTAGCACTGATTACTGTATTGGTGTCACGGGGACTGTCAGTGACACCACTGACAGTCCCAGTGTTGACCCCTTCCTGCCCAGTGCCATTAGTACCCCTTTGATTGCCCCAGATGTTAACCTCTTCCTGCCAGGTGCCATTAGTACAGTGTCAGTCAGTTTTATTAGCACTGATTACTGTATTAGTGTCACTGAAGCTGTCAGTGACACCACTGACAGTCCCAGTGTTGACCCCTTCCTGCCCAGTGCCATTAGTACAGTGTCAAAGCTTTTTATTAGCACTGATCACTGTATTGGTGTCACTGCCGCTGTCAGTGACACCACTGACAGCCCCAGTGTTGACCCATTCCTGCCCAGTGCCATTAGTACCCCTTTAATCTCCCCAGATGTTAACCCCTTCCTGCCCAGTGCCATTAGTACAGTGTCAGTCATTTTTATTAGCACTGATCACTGTATTGGTGTCACTGGGGCCATCAGTGACACCACTGACAGCCCCAGTGTTGACCCCTTCCTGCTCAGTGCCACTAGTACCCCTTTGATCTCCCCAGATGTTAACCCCTTCCTGCCCAGTGCCATTAATACAGTGTCAGTCATTTTTATTAGCACTGATCACTGTATTGGTGTCACTGGGGCTGTCAGAGACACCACTGACAGCCCCAGTGTTGACCCCTTTCTGCCCAGTGCCATTAGTACAGTGTCAGTACGTTTTGTTAGTGACACCAAGTCAGTTCCCCCCAGTGTAAGAATGCTCGCCGCAGTCCCGCTATAAGTCGCTGATCGCCGCCATTACTAGTAAGAAAAAAAAAAGATTTTTCTGGTTTCTGTTTTTGTTTATTGGGCATGGTGGAAAATTCATGAAAAACGTCCGACTTTCATTCTCGGCAGGATTTGCGTCTGCGTTCCCGTTTCTGATTGTGTCGTCACGTCATCATGGCATCTAATCAATGATGACATAATCTCTTATATAAAATAATTAGCAGCCGATGACGCGCCCCGGGCGCTGTACCTGCTCTTGTTTTCTCGGGATGAAGGCTGCAGATGTGTACAGAGAGCTGGAAGAGTGAGTGCAGAGCAGCAGAATGTTCCCGAACACGTCCGCTCATTACTACACGCCACATTCCACAACACGCCTCCACATTGACCCCATATACCGCTACCGGGACTGGAGCGATTGGAATGACATCCAAACGTTCCATACATACAGTGGGGATCGAAAGTTTGGGCACCCCAGCTAAAAATTTGTATTAATGTGCATAAAGAAGCCAAGGAAAGATGGAAAAATCTCCAAAAGGCATCAAATTACAGATTAGACATTCTTATAATATGTCAACAAAAGTTAGATTTTATTTCCATCATTTACACTTTCAAAATAACAGAAAACAAAAAAATGGCGTCTGCAAAAGTTTGGGCACCCTGCAGAGTTAATATCTTGTACTGCCCCCTTTGGCAAGTATCACAGCTTGTAAACGCTTTTTGTAGCCAGCCAAGAGTCTTTCAATTCTTGTTTGAGGTATCTTTGCCCATTCTTCCTTACAAAAGTCTTCCAGTTCTTTGAGATTTCTGGGCTGTCTGTCACGCACTGCTCTTTTAAGGTCTATCCATAGATTTTCAATTATGTTGAGGTCAGGAGATTGTGAAGGCCATGGCAAAACCTTCAGTTTACGCCTCTTGATGTAATCCCCCGTGGATTTCGAGGTGTGTTTAGGATCATTATCCATTTGTAGAAGCCATCCTCTCTTTAACTTCAGCTTTTTCACAGATGGCATCAAGTTACCATTCAAAATTTGCTGAAATTTTATTGAATCCATTTTTCCTTCTACTCGTGAGATGTTCCCTGTGCCACTGGCTGCAACACAACCCCAAAGCATGATTGATCCAACCCCATGCTTAACAGTTGGACAGAGGTTCTTTTCATTAAATTCTGTGCCCCTTCTTCTCCAAACGTACCTTTGCTCATTCCGGCCAAAAAGTTCAATTTTAACCTCATCGGTCCACAGAACTTGTTTCCAAAATGCATCAGGCTTGTCTATATGTTCATTTGCAAAGTTCAAACGATGATTTTTGTGGTGAGGACGTAGAAGAGGTTTTCTTCTGATGACTCTTCCATGAAGACCATATTTGTACAAGTATCTCTTTATAGTGGAATAGTGTACCACAACTCCAGTGTCTGCCAGATCTTTCTGGAGGGATCGTGCAGTCAAACGTGGGTTTTGAATTGTTTTTCTCACAATCCTGCGAGCTGTTCTGTCTGATATTTTTCTTGGTCTTCCAGATCTTGCTTTAACTTCCACTGTTCCTGATGACTGCCATTTCTTAATTACATTCCGAACAGAGGATATTGACATCTGAAAACGCTTTGCTATCGTCTTATAGCCTTCTCCAGCTTTGTGAGCATCAACTATTTTCAGTTTTCTAGACAACTGCTTAGAAGAACCCATGGTGCTGATTGTTGGGGCAAGGTCAGATGAGTCTGGGCATTTAAAACCTTTGAGATTGACATCACCTGGTCTTCCCAGACGATGATTGAGAACAATCCATGACACTGGCAGGTCTCAGCTTGGCAAAGGGGGCAGTGCATGCTATAAATTCTGCAGGGTGCCCAAACTTTTGCAGACGCCATTTTTTTTTTTCTGTTATTTTGAAAGTGTAAATGATGGAAATAAAATCTAACTTTTGTTGACATATTATAAGAATGTCTAATCTGTAATTTGATGCCTTTTGGAGATTTTTCCATCTTTCCTTGGCTTCTTTATGCACATTAATACAAATTTGTAGCTGGGGTGCCCAAACTTTCGATCCCCACTGTACAACCGATGCAATGGGCGTCAGCAGACAGTATGGGCCACTTGCTGACTTTGCAAAATCCACAGGCAGCTTAACCCATGTCAGCCGCCTAAAAGCCGTGTGTTGCATTCTCCTTTAACTTTAATAATTTTACAACTTTGCCACGGCTGAAATAAATGATATATGAGGGCCCCAAATGTAGCCCCTGAAGTCACCAAGGTCATCTGTATATATTATTTTTATATAACAAAAAAAATTAAATAAAATACAATAATAAACAAATAAAACCACTTTAGGGCCAAGCCTTTCTTATGACACTTTTTGTTTACAAGTAAAAAAATCTGTAATTTTTGCTAGAAAATGACTTAGAACCCCCAAACATTCTGTTTTGGTTTTTTTTAGCAGAGGCCCTAGAGAATAACATGGTGGTCATTGCAATTTTTTTTTTAGTCACACAGTTTTTGCGCAGCGGTTTTTCAAATGCAATTTTTTGGGGGTGAAAAATACACTTTAACCAGTTGCCGACCGCAGATAGCTGAATGACGGCTGCACTGCGACCGGCCAGTTCTGGGAGGGAGTCACATGACGTCCTCCCAGAATGCGCTCTCCTGTGCGCCCCCGAGGGCGTGCACCCGGCGATCTCCGTGATCGTTGTGTCCTACGGACACAGCTGATCACGCGATGTGGTAAAAGGCCAATTACAGTGGCCTTTTACCACGTGATCAGCCGTGTCCAATGACACGCTGATCACAGGGAAATGCAATTGCCGATTCTCAGTTGCACTTTCCTCACGCTGTCAGAACGTGGGGAAAGTACTGCCGAGAACCGGCAGTTGTCAGAGCGGGGATCGGCACCGATCATCAGGGTACTGATGATCAGTGCCCAGCAGTGCCACCCACCAGTTCCGCCCAGCAGTGCCAACCACCAGTGCCCAGCAGTACCACCCACCAGTGCCCAGCAGTGCCAACCACCAGTGCCCAGCAGTACCACCCACCAGTGCTCACCAGTGCCACCCACCTGTGCCCAGAAGTGCCACCCATCTGTGCCACCCATCTGTGCCCATCAGTGCCACCCACCTGTACCCAGCAGTGCCACCCACCAGTACCCATCAGTGCAGCCTAGCATTGCCGCCAGTCAGTGCCCAGCAGTTGTGCCAGTCAGTGCCCAGCAGTGCCGCCAGTCAGTGCCCAGCAGTGCCATCTATCAGTGCTGACTATCAGTACCCATCATCAGTGCCGCCTATCAGTGCCGCCTATCTGTGCCACCTCATTAGTGCTGCCTATCAGTGCCACCTATCAGTGCCCATCAGCTAAAAAAAAATCACTGACACTGTAGTAATGGTACTGGGCAGGAAGTGGTTAAAATGACGGGCAATCAAAGTGTTAACTGGGTGCTGGGTGTGTTTTACTAGGGGGCGGGGCTGTGTGCTTCACTGTACTCACACTGCTGTGGATGGCTGTGCTGTGCAGTGCGCCCGAGCTGAGAGGGAGGAGAACTGTAAACAAAACAGTCCTCCTCCCCGTTGGAGATGCTCAGTAATCACTGGGCGCCGGCGGGTAATCACCGGGACCCGTTGACTGACAGCCACGGTCACAAATGGTGGCGCAGGTAGGGTAGTGGTACCCCTTACCCAGAAATGCAAAGTGACATATATATATACGTGATTTTGTGCACCCCTGCCACCCTGTAGCAGTATATCTGCTATATAGGGTGGCAGGAAAGTGGTTAAGGACTTCTACAGTAACGCACTAGGCTGGTGGGCCTCCTTCTTCTTCTGTTTGATGACGGACGAAACACGTAAGGCTGTGTTTCACCCAGATCTCAGCATGTAACTAAGAAAGACTCATCTTCTGGAGGCCCCCAAGTTGCTGGCTCCACTCTGTTGGACGGATTGCTTGGAAGAGCATTGAGCACTGGTGATTCCAGCTTTGGCATGTCCGCGTGGTTGAGCGTCGGCCTCTCTGTACTTCTAGAAAAAAAAAATTTCCAACCACCGCATGCCAGCCCAGCCCGAGTGTAAGATAGTAAACACAGCTTCAGCAAGGATCCACCCAGGACACGCCTGCGACGCATTTCGCCCCCAACCACCTGCTTTAGGGAGTGGTAAGGACCTCCATGACTAAGCTCTGTGGGCTGGGTGAAATGTGTCGGGGGGCGTGGCTTGGTGGAAGCCATCTTTGCTATCTTCTACTTGGGCTGTGCTGGTTGGATTTTTTTTTTCTTTCTAGGAGTTGTATAGAGCGGGGACCAGATCTTCATTCCACCTGCACCCAATAGGAGGAGTCACCGCACCTAGAGTGGAGCCCCAAGCCATGCATGGTTCTCTGTATTTTGTATTTGATGCTAATTATTCCTTTGCACCCCAACAACCAAATGCACATCTGGAACCTCTGGTACACACATAATTATTATTATACAGGATTTATATAGCGCCAAGAGATTTTGGCCCAAAATATGTTGGTAATACTATTTAATTCAATTATTATTAATATTATTTAGCTTATTTTTTTTATATGTATTATTATTATTATTATTTATTATTATATTGTGTTGGTAATACTATTTAATTCAATTATTATTAATATAATTTAGCTTATTTATTTTTATATGTATTATTATTATTTATTAATATATTGTGTTGGTAATACTATTTAATTCAATTATTATTAATATTATTTCGCTTATTTATTTTTATATGTATTATTATTTATTAATATCTTGTGTTGGTAATACTATTTAATTCAATTATTATTAATATTATTTCGCTTATTTATTTTTATATGTATTATTATTTATTAATATATTTTGTTGGTAATATTATTTAATTCAATTATTATTAATACAATTTTGCTTATTTATTTTTATATGTATTATTATTATTTATTAATATATTGTGTTGGTAATACCATTTAATTCAATTATTATTAATATAATTTCGCTTATTTATTTTTATATGTATTATTATTATTATTTATTAATATTTTGTGTTGGTAATACTATTTAATTCAATTATTAATAATTTTTTTTGCGGATTTTTTTTATATGTATTATTATTATTATTTATTAATATATTGTGTTGGTAATACTATTTAATTCAATTATTATTAATATTATTTCACTTATTTATTTTTATATGTATTATTATTTACATTTTTAAAAATGGAATTATGAAAGAGGGAGTTTTCCAGAGCCAGGTACTAATAACTTTTTGGGGTGAGGCTCCCCATTACGCTAGTCAGTGAAAAGTAATACCCTTTTATTTTTACTTTCAGCATATACAGACAATCTGGTCAAAATGATTTTGTTTGCAGATTGAGTAACAAACCACAAAAAACAACATTTTGCTGACAAAAATATTTTCCTGAAAATCACATGTTCTTCAATAAACTTTGTGTACTTGTGTGTAATGATTCTGCGTGCATAGACAGAATATAAATCATTGCTTCACAACCTGGGGGATGGTTTTAAGAAGTTGGTCAACAAACCAGAAATAAAAAAAAAGTTTTATTAATGTATTATTATTATTATTATTATTATTAATAAAAAATAGGGCTAAAAAACAAGCCTACTTTGTCACTCTTATTAATACCTTCTCATCCAGTCCTCGTTGTCTCTTCTCTACTTTTAACTCTCTACTTTCTCCACCTCCACCCAGCACCTCACTCACTGGTCACGAGATTGCAAATCATTTCAAAAGATTGACGCAATTCGTAGGGGCATCGCCACTGCACAGACATCCATCCCACTTAGCATACCTCATACTAAACCTCCCTCAACACTTTCCTCTTTTGACCTTGCTATTACCGAAGAGGTCACTAAGGTTTTCTCAGAAGCCCGTCTCACTACCTGCCCCCTGGATCCTGTCCCCTCACAACTACTACGGTCACCCTCTTCTTCCATCCTATGCTCCCTCACTCAGATCTTCAAACTTTCCCTCTCTACTGGTGCCTTCCCCTCCCCTCTACAGCATGCGCACATCACTCCCATACTCAAAAGCCCTCCCTGGACCCCACCAACCTGAACAACTTAAGACCCATCTCCCTGCTGCCATTTACCTCTAAACTCCTAGAACGCTTAGTCTACAATCACCTGAGATCCCACCTCACCGACAACAACCTTCTTGACCCTTTACAGTCTGGCTTCCGCCCCCTACACTCCACCGAAATTGCCCTACTAAAACTCACTAATGATCTACTAACAGGTAAAACCAATGGCCACTACTCCGTACTCATCCCAACCAATGGCCACTACTCCATACTCATCCCAACCAATGACCACTACTCTGTACTCATCCCAACCAATGGCCACTACTCCATACTCATCCCAACCAATGACCACTACTCTGTACTCATCCCAACCAATGGCCACTACTCCGTACTCATCCCAACCAATGGCCACTACTCCGTACTCATCCCAACCAATGACCACTACTCTGTACTCATCCCAACCAATGGCCACTACTCCGTACTCATCCCAACCAATGACCACTACTCTGTACTCATCCCAACCAATGGCCACTACTCCGTACTCATCCCAACCAATGGCCACTACTCCGTACTCATCCTAACCAATGGCCACTACTCCGTACTCATCCCAACCAATGGCCACTACTCCATACTCATCCCAACCAATGACCACTACTCTGTACTCATCCCAACCAATGGCCACTACTCCATACTCATCCCAACCAATGACCACTACTCTGTACTCATCCCAACCAATGGCCACTACTCCGTACTCATCCCAACCAATGGCCACTACTCCGTACTCATCCTAACCAATGGCCACTACTCCGTACTCATCCCAACCAATGGCCACTACTCCGTACTCATCCCAACCAATGGCCACTACTCCGTACTCATCCCAACCAATGGCCACTACTCCGTACTCATCCCAACCAATGGCCACTACTCCGTACTCATCCCAACCAATGGCCACTACTCCGTACTCATCCCAACCAATGGCCACTACTCCGTACTCATCCCAACCAATGGCCACTACTCCGTACTCATCCCAACCAATGGCCACTACTCCGTACTCATCCTAACCAATGGCCACTACTCCGTACTCATCCCAACCAATGGCCACTGCTTCGTACTCATCCCAACCAATGGCCACTACTCCGTACTCATCCTAACCAATGGCCACTACTCCGTACTCATCCCAACCAATGGCCACTACTCTGTACTCATCCCAACCAATGCCCACTACTCCGTACTCATCCCAACCAATGGCCACTACTCCGTACTCATCCCAACCAATGGCCACTACTCCGTACTCTTACTACTTGACCTCTCTGCGGCTTTTGATACAGTTGACCATCCCCTCCTCCTCAAAAAACTCCACTCTCTTGGCCTCAGAGACTCTGCTCTCTCCTGGTTCTCCTCCTACATATCGCAGTGCTCCTTCAGCGTTACCTATAATGCTGCCTCCTCCTCTCCACTTCATCTTTCTGTTCTCAAGGTTCTGTCCTTGAACCCCTTCTCTTCTCCATCTACACCTCCTCCCTTGGTCACTTGATAAACTCCCATGGCTTTAAGTACCATCTCTATGCTGATGACACACAAATCTATCTTTCTACCCCTCACCTCACCCCTTCAGTCTCCTCCTCACCTCACCCCTTCAGTCTCCTCTCGCATTACTAACCTACTAAGTGACATATCGGCATGGATGTCACTCCACTTCCTCAAACTCAATCTTTCCAAAACGGAGCTCTTAGTATTCCCCCCAGCCCGTACCCCCCCTTCTCCATCAAGATCAATAATTCAACCATCAGTCCCTCCCCCATGCCAGGGTACTAGGTGTAATCCTAGACTCCCCATCTGTCCTTTCAGCCCCAAATCCATTCACTGTCCAAATCTTGTAGACTTCACCTCCGCAACATCTCCAAGATACGCCCGTTCCTAACCTCGGAAACCACTAAGCAACATATTCACTCCCTTGTTATATCTCACCTTGACTATTGTAACTCCCTCCTCATTGGCCGACCTCATCGCAGGCTATCCCCTCTTCAGTCTATCATCAATGCTGCTGCCAGACTCATCCACCTTACTAACCGTTATGTATCTACCACCCCTCTCTGCCAATCCCTCCACTGGCCTCCACTCAGTGTCCTCCACCCCTCTCTGCCAATCCCTCCACTGGCCTCCACTCAATGTCCTCCACCCCTCTCTGCCAATCCCTCCACTGGCCTCCACTCTGTGTCCTCCACCCCTCTCTGCCAATCCCTCCACTGGCCTCCACTCAGTGTCCTCCACCCCTCTCTGCCAATCCCTCCACTGGCCTCCACTCAGTGTCCTCCACCCCTCTCTGCCAATCCCTCCACTGGCCTCCACTCAGTGTCCTCCACCCCTCTCTGCCAATTCCTCCACTGGCTTCCAGTTGCCCAACGAATACAATTCAAAACATTAACAATAACATATAAAGCCATTTATAACTCTGCCCCAAATTACATCACCGATCTTGTCTCTAAATATCACCCAAACCATCCTCTCCGCTCCTCGCAAGACCTCCTGCTCTCTAGCTCCCTTGTCTCCTCCTCCCATGCTCGTCTCCAAGATTTCTCCAGAGCTTCCCCCATCCTCTGGAACTCTCTACCCCAATTTATCAGACCATCGCCTACTCTGCTCACTTTTAGGCGATCTCTGAAAACCTATCTCTTCAGGGAAGCCTATCCTGCCCTCAGCTAATAATGGAATCTTCTACTCTTCCAACCAGTCCATCCCCCACAGTTACTACCTTTTGTACCACTAGCCCCTCCCTCCTAGACTGTAAGCTCCCAGGATCAGGGCCCTCCTATCCCTCTTGTATTGAACTGTATTGTTGCTGTATTGTCTCCCATTATATTGTAAAGCGCTGAGCAAACTGTTGGTGCCATAAATCCTGTATAATAATAATATAATAATAATAATATTTTATCCTTTTATTTTTATATTTATTATTATTATTATTATTTATTAATATATTGTGTTGGTAATACTATTTAATTAAATTATTATTAATATTATTTCACCTAATTATTTTTTATATGTATTATTATTAGTATGTTGTTGTTGTTATTATTATTGTTTTAAATTAATTTATGAAGTGTTCCTGCATGGCGACCACTTATTGTTATCTCACATATATATTATTATTATTATAGCCAAATTTACCCCCCTAACTCCTCCCACAGTTTTTACACTACATAGACAGTAATATACCGAAACGTGCGGATTGTTCCCGATTGGTGTGCTATCACTTTGTGGAACGTTACGCCGAATGGTTCATGAAATATCGCCGTTTTTGTGGCAAAATTGGTCCCATAGGAATGAATGGCGGAATGTTCAAAACTAGAGTGGGAGCTGAAAAATCAGGACATGATTTCTAAACTGCCATCACTCCCTCATTTTCAAGCCCACCTACACAAATCTTATATCAAAACGTTCAGCTATCCCTGCTGCCACTAAAAATGTCCACGGCTAAGCCATAGTCCTGATAGTTTTCACAATATGACCATTTGTTTGCAACTCATGCCGCCCATTGACATTCATTGAAACTCCACTCTAGCCACCTCAAATTTGAAGGGCAATTTTTAAACTGCGACTGTGCCTTCATTTTTAATATTTCAGAGACATACTAGGCATCAAAATGTAGGTCTGGGTCTTGTGATTCTCACAATATCAAGATCTTCGGTCTAAGATTTGTCATTTTTAAACTACAACCGTTTGAAAATGGCAACCGCCAGTGAAGTGAGCAAGTTGGAGCAGTTTGTTTTTAACCGCTCTTCTCTGCCCTTGCTGTAGAGTGAGTTGCCACTAGGAACCCATGTGAGTGACAAGCTGCCCCACCCAGTTACTCCACCCACTCCACCCAGTTACTCCGCCCACTCGAGTTGTAGACTACTGGTGGAGGCAAGAACACTTCACACAATTTCCCCAGAAATTGTAGCTTTTCTAGTTTATTATTACTATTAACATATTTATAAAAAAGGGCTAAAAAAACATTTTTAACCCCTTCCCATCTCACACCTGTACACCCAATAATGGCACAGGGATGGTGGGAATTCCTCAGAATGGACACAGTAGGCGTACAGACACTGGAACTCAGCACAGGGATGGTGGGAACCCCTCATAATGGGCACAGCGGGTGTACAGACCCGGGAACTCAGCACAGGGATGGTGGGAACCCCTCATAATGGGCACAGCGGGTGTGTAGACTCGCTCAGAGATCTTCCCAACAGAGGGATACAAGAATCATGTCATGTGGTTTTATTCTTTAGCCCCTCCCACCACCCACTCAGAGGTGGATTTTGGGTAGAATACCCCTTTCACCAACATGCTTCTCTTTTCTCTCTTCTCGGTACAAATAGTTCTCCATGTGGTCTCCTCGCGGTCGCCCTGCGGGATGTGAAATCGCCGAGTTGCGAAATATGAAGTGCAGAAGAAAAACAACGTCTTCCTCTGCTAGTTCAGGCCTGTCGTGTGCGAGATAAACATTCGCCGTTGCTGGTCTTGCTCCATTCCACGTGAGGCTCTCTGTGGTCAGAAGGGTTTTTTTTTTCAGTGAGAGTCAAACGCTTTAATTCCTACAGAGAAAGGATTTTGTTCTGATGATATTTCCGGGGACACTCATTTCCAGGGACACTCATTTCCGGGGACACTCATTTCCAGGGACACTCATTTCCAGGGACACTAATTTCCACGGACACTCATTTCCGGGGACACTCATTTCCACAGACACTCATTTCCAGAGACACTCATTTCCATGGACCCTCATTTCCAGGGACACTAATTTCCACGGACACTCATTTCCGGGGACACTAATTTCCAGGGACACTCATTTCTGGGGACACTCGTTTCCACGAACACTCATTTCCAGGAACACTAATTTCCAGGGACACTCATTTCCATGGACACTCATTTCCAGGAACACTAATTTCTAGGGACACTCATTTCCAGGGACACTCATTTCCACGGACACTCATTTCCACGGACACTCATTTCCAAGGATACTCATTTCCAGGGACACTCATTTCCACGGACACTCATTTCCAGGGACACTCATTTCCAGAGACACTCATTTCCACGGACACTCATTTCCAGGGACACTCATTTCCACCGGCACTCATTTCCACCGACACTCATTTCCAGGGACACTCATTTCCACGGACACTCATTTCCAGGGACACTCATTTCCACGAACACTAATTTCCATGGACACTCATTTCCAGGGACACTCATTTCCACGGACACTCATTTCCGGGGACACTCATTTCCACGGACACTCATTTCCGGGGACACTCATTTCCGGGGACACTCATTTCCAGGGACACTCATTTCCAGGGACACTCATTTCCACGGACACTCATTTCCGGGGACACTCATTTCCACACGCACTCATTTCCAGGGACACTCATTTCCAGGGACACTCATTTCCACGGACACTCATTTCCACGGACACTCATTTCCACGGACACTCATTTCCACGGACACTCATTTCCACAGACACTCATTTCCACAGACACTCATTTCCACGGACACTCATTTACGGGGACACTCATTTCCACAGACACTCATTTCCACGGACACTCATTTCCACGGACACTCATTTCCAGGGACACTCATTTCCTGGGACACTCATTTCCAGGGACACTTATTTCCACGGACACTCATTTCCACGGACACTCATTTCCGGGGACACTCATTTCCGGGGACACTCGTTTCCACGGACACTCATTTCCGGGGACACTCATTTCCAGGGACACTCATTTCCACGGACACTCATTTCCGGGGACACTCATTTCCACACGCACTCATTTCCACAGACACTCATTTCCACGGACACTCATTTCCACGGACACTCATTTCCGGGGACACTCATTTCCACGGACACTCATTTCCAGGGACACTCATTTCCAAGGATACTCATTTCCAGGGACACTCATTTCCTGGGACACTCATTTCCAGGGACACTTATTTGCATGGACACTCATTTCCACGGACACTCATTTCCAGGGACACTCATTTCCACGGACACTCATTTCCGGGGACACTCATTTCCGGGGACACTCATTTCCAGGGACACTCATTTCCAGGGACACTCATTTCCACGGACACTCATTTCCGGGGACACTCATTTCCACACGCACTCATTTCCAGGGACACTCATTTCCAGGGACACTCATTTCCACGGACACTCATTTCCACGGACACTCATTTCCACGGACACTCATTTCCACAGACACTCATTTCCACAGACACTCATTTCCACGGACACTCATTTACGGGGACACTCATTTCCACAGACACTCATTTCCACGGACACTCATTTCCACGGACACTCATTTCCAGGGACACTCATTTCCTGGGACACTCATTTCCAGGGACACTTATTTCCACGGACACTCATTTCCACGGACACTCATTTCCGGGGACACTCATTTCCGGGGACACTCGTTTCCACGGACACTCATTTCCGGGGACACTCATTTCCAGGGACACTCATTTCCACGGACACTCATTTCCGGGGACACTCATTTCCACACGCACTCATTTCCAGGGACACTCATTTCCGGGGACCATCTTCCGTTTTGTAAGAAGGTGCAGGTCCTGCACAGGTGTGGCGGCTCCTCTCCTGGACTCAAATGGCTTTCTCTGATTTCACTGCACACTGTGAGCTTGTCACATTGTGTATTAGAAGCTGCACAAAGTCAAATAAAGCTCGCCTCATTGCCTGGTTGGAGGACATCCAGCATCATCTAGCTCCTTTCTCCCCGGTCATGCTGTCCCTGGCCCGCCCCCTTTAATTCATTGGATTTCAGTTCTTTCGATTATTATTAGGGAGGTCTGAATGCAAATACAGCCAGCCTAGGAACACCCACTCCTCCAGGCCAAGGAAGGTCACGGTTATCACTGTGGGTGGGAGTGGCACCTCGGCGGTAGCACTGAGTTGGGACCAGGGGCGGACTGACCATTCGAGCGCTCAGGCACTGCCTCGAGGGCCCGGGGTCAGTAGGGGGCCCCATGGTACCTTTTTTATAGGCTTTTTTGAGTGTGGGCAAGGACACAGGGGCCCCATGATCCCCTATTGCCCGGGGGCCCCATAAGTTCTCAGTCCGCCCCTGAGCCCAGCATTGTCACAGAAAGAAGGTGCCCATGGTCCCTACAGTAAACCATTGCACCCGGGGCAGCCGTCCCTCCTGCCCACCCCTTGTCCTGACCCTATCTAAATGGAAAACCAAGCTCTGAGCCGAGGACCTGACTCTTGCTAGTCATCGAATCTCCGGTTCTGACATCGATTTACCTTCCGAGAGCCGCTACCAGTTCGGCTGAAGTGTCCCAACTCGAGAAGGCGATGACATTATCACCACAGAGACAAATATTCCTGTTCTTCATACAATGTGTCAGCAACGAGAGCCGAAATCGCCTTTCAAGTGTCAGCACTCCTGATAGAGAACAAGGAGCCTCTCGAAAGGTCCTCAACAGCCTCAAGGGCCTTTGATAGACTCCAGAGCCGTGCTGGTTTTTTATCCCCTGTCTGCAGTCATCAAAGCTCGGGGACCTTATCTGCCCCTGACACGCGTGTTCCCTCCTTCATCTGTGGCGTGTCAATACATTATATCAAAGGCATTAGGATTTTTTTTTTTTTTGTACAGATAGGATTCTATTAGTTTGTAGATTTAATACATTTTCTTTTTTTTTTAAATTTAATTATTTTCATCCAAATTATTAGGAGTGACCATTCAGGAACTCGGGCACTGCCCGAAGGCCCGGGGTCAGTAGGGGGCCCCATGAGATGCCCCCTTTTTCATAGGCTTTTTTGAGTTTGGGCAAGGACACAGGGGCCCCATGATCCCCTATTGCCCGGGGGCCCCATGAGTTGTCAGTCCGCCCCTGGGAGTACCATTACGCATTTAAAGCATGATTCAAGTTTGCAATCATTAATTCATCATTTTATATATTTTTTTTAATTGCAAGCAGTGTAAGGGTCTGAATGTGACCTGGAATCAGCCTCCTTGCTGCCCTTCTACAGCAGAGCTCAGACTGGAAGAGGAAGAAGCAGCACAAGGAGCCCTTATGTTCATGTGCTGATAAGAAGCATGCTGATAGGAGGAGTGAGCAGTGTGACAGATGTGCCCATCTCTGTGCTGCTTCTCCAGTCCCTGTCTGTCACAGGCTGGGATGAACTGGGATCAGAAGAAGTAGGTGCAATGGTGCTGGCCATCAGACGGAGGATATCTAGTGGCAGAAAAATGTGAATATTGCAGAAAACGCTTTTTTTTTTAACTTTTTACTTTTTTTTTTTTAATGCATACTCACTTTTTTTTGCTGATAAGAAGCATGCTGATAGGAGGAGCGAGCTGTGTGACAGATGTGCCCATCACTGTGCTGGGATGAACTGGGATCAGAAGAAGTAGGTGAAATGATGCTGGCCATCAGACTATGGACATCTAGTGGCAGAAAAATGTGAATATGGCAGAAAAAGCTTTTTTTTTTAACTTTTTACTTTTTTTTTTTTAATGCATATTCACTTTTTTTTGCTGATAAGAAGCATGCTGATAGGAGGAGCGAGCTGTGTGACAGATGTGCCCATCACTGTGCTGGGATGAACTGGGATAAGAGGAAGTAGGTGAAATGATGCTGGCCATCAGACTGAGGGTATCTTGTGGCAGAAAAATGTGAATATTGCAGAAAAAGCTTCTTTTTTTTCAGCTTTTTGCTTTCTTTTTTGCTTTTTTTTATTTTTTAACGCACTACTCACTTTTATGCTGATAAGAAGCATGCTGATAGGAGGAGCGAGCAGTGTGACAGATGTGCCCATCACTGTGCTGCTTCTCCAGTCCCTGTCTATCACAGGCTGGGATGAACTGGGATCAGAAGAAGTAGTTGCAATGATGCTGGCCATCAGACTGAGGATATCTAGTGGCAGAAAAATGTGAATATCGCAGAAAACGCTTTTTTTTTTAACTTTTTACTGTCTTTTTTTTTTTTATGCACTACTCACTTTTTTTGCTGATAAGAAGCATGCTGATAGGAGGAGCGAGCTGTGTGACAGATGTGCCCATCACTGTGCTGGGATGAACTGGGATCAGAAGAAGTAGGTGAAATGATGCTGGCCATCAGACTGATGACATCTAGTGGCAGAAAATATGTGAATATTGCAGAAAAAGCCTTTTTTTTCAGCTTTTTACTTTCTTTTTTACTTTTTTTTATTTTTTAATGCACTGTTTACTTTTTTTGCTGATAAGAAGCATGCTGATAGGAGGAGCGAGCTGTGTGACAGATGTGCCCATCACTGTGCTGGGATGAACTGGGATCAGAGGAAGTAGGTGAAATGATGCTGGCCATCATACTGATATCTAGTGGCAGAAAAATGTGAATATTGCAATATTGCAGAAAAAGCTTCTTTTTTTCAGCTTTTTGCTTTCTTTTTTGCTTTTTTTTTTTTTTTAAGGCACTACTCACTTTTATGCTGATAAGAAGCATGCTGATAGGAGGAGCGAGCAGTGTGACAGATGTGCCCATCTCTGTGCTGCTTCTCCAGTCCCTGTCTATCACAGACTGGGATGAACTGGGATCAGAAGAAGTAGGTGAAATGGTGCTGGCCATCAGACTGAGGACATCTAGTGGCAGAAAATATGTGAATATTGCAGAAAAAGCCTTTTCTTTTTTTTTCAACTTTTTACTTTTTTTTCTTTTTTAATGCACTACTCAATTTTTCGGCTGGAGTTCAGCTGTCATTTTTACTTCTGGTAATCTGTATAGCTAAGGTCATGCATGCATTGCATAAACAGAAATATCTGATGGAAATCTTCAGCGGAGGTACAAGTAGCAGCAAGAGCCTGTAGAAGTATGACCGTCCAGACACACGGCATGTATGTGCTCGCGTGACATGTGATGGGAGCGTACGTGCAAAGATGTGGCAGAGCTGTCTAATGAATGGCTGAAAATCACTCCCTGCATCCTGTCTCTGCATAATCTGGGATGTGTTCCAGGCTCCTCTCATCTCCATCACACTGAGCTCAGCTCACATCCATAATCCCGGCCCTGGAGGAAGATGAGGCGGGATATCCGCTATACAGGCACAGGCCAGGCCATGGAGGTAATGGACCCCCTACAGGCCTACACTATGGGCTGTGTCCATCACCCCTTTATATCTGGCATTGTGCTGACAGGTACTGGATAGATAGATAGATAGATAGATAGATAGATAGATAGATAGATAGATAGATAGATAGATAGATAGATAGATGGATAGATGGATAGATGGATAAGATAGATAGATAATAGATAGATAGATAGATAGATAGATAGATAGATAGATAGATAGATAGATAGATAGATAGATAGATAGATAGATAATAGATAGATAGATAGATAGATAGATAGATAGATAGATAGATAATAGATAGATAGATAGATAATAGATAGATAGATAGATAGATAGATAGATAGATAGATAGATAGATAGATAGATAATAGATAGATAGATAGATAGATAGATAGATAGATAGATAGATAGATAGATATGGGAAGGATAGATAGATAGATAGATAGATAGATAGATAGATAGATAGATAGATAGATATAAAGATAGATAGATAATAGATAGATAGATAGATAGATAGATAGATAGATAGATAGATAGATATGGGAAGGATAGATAGATAGATAGATAGATAGATAGATAGATAGATAGATAGATAGATAGATAGATAGATATAAAGATAGATAGATAGATAGATAGATAGATAGATAGATAGATAGATAGATAGATAGATAGATAGATAGATAATAGATAGATAGATAGATAATAGATAGATAGATAGATAATAGATAGATAGATAGATAGATAGATAGATAGATAGATAGATAATAGATAGATAGATAGATAGATAGATAGATAATAGATAGATAGATAGATAATAGATAGATAGATAGATAGATAGATAGATAGATAGATAGATAGATAGATAGATAGATAGATAATAGATAATAGATAGATAGATAGATAGATAGATAGATAGATAGATAGATAGATAGATAGATGTAGATCAGATGGGAGGTCACTTGGTTAAAGCTCATGGAACTCCAAGCAACGTCTGGGGAAACCTCATTGAGAAAGGCTGTCCCAGAGGCACCCTTGAAATAACATTCAGGTCTTGGGTAACCCCTCCTAAAATTCTTTGGGGGTCAGTAGGAAGTATGCACTCTTTACAGACTATGCAGGCACCATCTGATAGGAAGTCAATCACCTACAGCTCAAGGAACCCCTAGCAACCTCTGAGAGGAACCCTACAGTTCCACAGAACCCTGGCAGCCCTGAAGGAATCCTTGAAATAACTTTCGGGTCTTAGGGAACCCTTGCTAAAACAAATTCATTGGTGGTCTATGGGAAGAATGCCCCCTTTACAGACTATGCATGCACCATCAGATGGGAGGTCGACTGGCTAAAGCTCAAGGAACCTCGAGCAACCTCTGGGGAACCTTAAGGTTCCATAGAACCCTGGTTGAGAATGGCTGCCCTGGAGGAACCCTTGAAATAACTTTTGGGTCTTTGATAACTCCTCCTAAAATCAAGTCATTGGGGGTCAGTGGAAGGAATGTCTCCCTAACAGTGGTGTTCAGAATTCCACCTTTATAACCAGCTAAAAATATCATTGGGTTCATGCAGCTAGTTCTGCCAAGTGTATACACAACAAAGATTAGAGGGTAATGTAAATGAACGCTGATTGCCTCTTCACTTTTTACATGTTGCTGTCAAAACCAAAAAACTATGCAAAAACAAAAATATCGCATGAGTGGGTATAGCCCATCCCATGAGACTAGTGGTTAATAAGACTGCAAACAAGGCTTGTATCAGACTTAGATGATTTAGATATTTATTTGTATAAATTAGAGCATATAATTAGAGCTGTAACCACAAAACGTACCACGGAGTGCTCAGTGAGGGGTTCCTTGAGCTGTAGCTGATTGACTTCCTATCAGACGGTGCCTGCATAGTCTGTAAAGGGATAAAGGGTGCATTCTTCCCACTGACCCCCAAAGTATTTTAGGAGGGGTTACCCAAGACCTGAATGTTATTTCAAGGGTTCCTCCAGGGCAGCCTTTCTCAACGAGGGTTTCCCAGAAATTGCTTGGCGTTCCATGACCTTTAACCAAGTGACCTCCCATCTGATGGTGCGTGCATTGTATGTCTCATTGTTGGTGCTGCTCTGGGTTAGGATAGGAAGCATACCTTCTCAACTAGGGTTCCTCCAGGGAAACCTCGTTGAGAAAGGCTGCCCCAGAGGAACCCTTGAAATAACATTCAGGTCTTGGGTATCCCCTCCTAAAATACTTTGGGGGTCAGTGGGAAGAATACACCCTTTACAGACTATGCAGGCACCATCTGATAGGAAGTCAATCAGCTACAGCTCAAGGAACCCCTAGTAACCACTGGAGGAACCCTAGTTGAGAAGGCTGCTCTAGGGGTATGCTTCCTACCCTAACCCGGAGCAGCACCAACAATGAGACATACAATGCACACACCATCAGATGGGAGGACACTTGGTTAAAGCTCATGGAACTCCAAGCAACTTCTGGGGAACCCTCGTTGAGAAAGGCTGCCCTGGAGGCACCTTTGAAATAACATTCAGGTCTTGGGTAACCCCTCCTAAAATTCTTTGGGGGTCAGTAGGAAGAATGCACCCTTTTAGAGACTATGCAGGCACCAATGACCACCAATGATTTTAGGAGGGGTCACCCAAGACCTGAATGTTATTTCAAGAGCTCCTCCTGGGCAGCCTTTCTCAACGAGGGTTTCCCAGAAATTGCTTGGAGTTCCATGACCTTTAACCAAGTGACCTCCCATCTGATGGTGCGTGCATTGTATGTCTCATTGTTGGTGCTGCTCCGGGTTAGGGTAGGAAGCATACCTTCTCAACTAGGGTTCCTCCAGAGATTGGTAGGGGTTCCTTGAGCTGTAGCCGATTGACTTCCTATCAGATGGTGCCTGCATAGTCTGTAAAGGGTGCATTCTTCTCACTGACCCCCAAAGTATTTTAGGAGGGGTTACCCAAGACCTGAATGTTGTTTCAATGGTAACCAAGTGACCTCCCATCTGATGGTGCGTGCATTGTATGTCTCATTGTTTGTGCTGCTCTGGGTTAGGGTAGGAAGCATACCTTCTCAACTAGGGTTCCTCCAGAGGTTGGTAGGGGTTCCTTGAGCTGTAGCTGATTGACGATTGACTTCCTATCAGATGGTGCCTGCATAGTCTGTAAAGGGTGCATTCTTCTCACTGACACCCAAAGTATTTTAGGAGGGGTTACCCAAGACCTGAATGTTGTTTCAATGGTTCCTCCAGGGCAGCCTTTCTCAACGAGGGTTCCCCAGAAGTTGATAGGAAGTCAATCAGCTACAGCTCAAGGAACCCCTAGCTACCTCTGGAGGCACCCTAGTTGAGAAGGATGCACTAGGGGTATACTTCCTACCCTAACCCGGAGCAGCACCAACAATGAGACAATCTGCTAGTAGAGCATAAAATACATTCCTTAGCTCTTGTCCAACCATCCAGCAATAAAACAAATATGAATTCACTGTTATCCCTGCTAGAACAGAAAGAGGAATAAATGAGATCTTCTTTGCTGAACAGCGGGGGCTACGTATGAAGGAACTGCCTTTATGCACTGCTGATGATTTTCCTTTCCTGCATACACCGTACTTGCTGGACATAAGTCGATGAGCTGCTTGCCATTCTCCCGCTTTGCTGTGAATCATACAACACCTCAACTTGCATTGTTGAGTTATGGGCTGTAATGGCCAAGTGCTGATCAGACACATACAGTACGTGACTAAGTCTAGAGTAGAGCTGAGTTCGTGAAATACAAGCCAAGCTTTAGCCTACTTGTACAGGACTCAGACCCACTTCCCACTTTCTGGGTCACACTGCGGTCAGGATAAGACATACAGCTCCTTAAAGTGAACCTGTCATCTGCAGACGGTGCAGACAGCTATTTTGATGTATCCCGATGATCAATATTATCTAGAGGTAAGGATCACAAGATGCCTACAAGTATCTGAAATCCCCAGCTAGTTGTCCTGCATGGCCGGGAAATTCCCTGGAATCTGAGAACACTCTATATGTGGACCTTGATGTCAGTTCTGACTCGAAGCCATGGCACACTCATCCTTCATCTCATAGCTAGCTTGGCATGAGCTGTAGGTAGACTCAGCAACATTAAAGATAACCTATTAGTTTATAAATATAAAATATATCATTGCTCAGTTCTTTTTAGAGGTGCAGATACAGAGGACCATGCTTATCCTGCACTACCTAACGAGTCCCTTATTACAAGTATGAGTGCATTGAGTGTCACAACACCTGATGGACTCTTGCTTGTCCCTGGTTAGTGGCCTCACCAAGTCCACCATCCTGATAGGTGAAGAAATATAGTTCTTGTAACCCTTACACTACACCTCCCTATAACCTCAATCTAAACAATAGTCCCTTTTGATCCCTAATTGTAACCCGCAAACCAACCCCTTGTGTAACCCTAACACCAACCCTCATACAAACCTTTCAAGAAACCCCATCGCTAACAATAAACCACATTTTCCCGTACACATAACCTTAACATTAACTCTCCCTATAACCTCAACATCAATCTTCCCCGTAACCTCAACACTAATGCTCTCTGTAACCTCAACACTAATCTTTCCTGCAACCCCAACACTAATCCTCTCTGTAACCTCAACACTAACCCTCCCTGTAATCCCAACACTAACTCTCCCTGTAACCCCAACACTAATCTTTCCTGTAACCCCAACACTAACCCTCCCTGTAATCCCAACACTAACCATCCCTGTAACCCCAACACTAATCCTCCCTGTAACCTCAACACTAATCCTCCCTGTAACCCCAACACTAATCCTCTCTGTAACCTCAACAATAATCCTCCCTGTAACCTCAACAATAATCCTCCCTGTAACCCCAACACTAATCCTCTCTGTAACCTCAACACTAATCTTTCCTGTAATCCCAACACTAATCCTCTCTGTAACCTCAACAATAATTCTCCCTGTAACCCCAACACTAATCTTCTCTGTAACCTCAACACTAATCCTCTCTGTAACCTCAACAATAATCCTCCCTGTAACCCCAACACTAATCCTCTCTGTAACCTCAACACTAATCCTCTCTGTGACCTCAACAATAATCCTCCCTGTAACCCCAACACTAATCCTCTCTGTGACCTCAACAATAATCCTCCCTGTAACCCCAACACTAATCTTTCCTGTAACCCCAACACTAACCCTCCCTGTAACCCCAACACTAACCCTCCGTGTAACCCTAACACAAATCCTCCCTGCAACCCCAACGCTAATCTCTCCTGCAACCCCAACACTAATCTTTCCTGTAATCCTAACACTAATCTGCCCAGTAACCCCAACAATACCCTTTCTGTAACCCCAACACTAACCCTCCCTGTAACCCCAACATTAACCCTCCCCCTAGCCCTAACACTATCCTCTCTATAACCCAAATACTAACTTCCCAGTAACCCCAACACTAGTCCTCCATCTAACCCTCATATTATCTCTCCCTGTAACCCTAACAATACCCTTTCTGTAACCCCAACACTAATCCTTCTTGTAACCCCAACACTAACCCTCCCTGTTACCCCAACACTAATCCTCCATGTAATCCCAACACTAACCCTTTCTGTAACTCCAACACTAACCTCTCTATAACCAAATACTAACCCCTCAGTAAAACTAACACTAACCCACCCTATAACCCTAAGATTACCCTTGCTGTAACTCCAACACTAACCCTTCCAAAAACCCCAACAATAACCCTCTCTGTAACCCCGATACTAGCCCTCCCTGTAACCTCAACACTAATCCACTGTTTAACCTAACACTCTTTCTGTAACCCTAATACCAAACCTCTATGTAACCCCAACACTAACCCTCCCTGTAGCCATAACACTATCCTCACTATAACCCAAATACTAACCCTCACACTAATCCTATCCTCCTTGTAACCCCAACACTAAACTTCCTTGTAACCCCAACACTAACCCTCCCTGTAACCTCAACACTAACCCTCATTGTAACCCCAACACTAACCCTCCTTGTTACCCCAACACTAACCTTCCCTATAACCCCAATACTAACCTTCCCTGTAACCCCAACACTAACCCTCCCTGTAACCCCAACACTAACCCTTCCTGTAGCCATAACACTATCCTCGCTATAACCCTCCCACTAATCCTCCCTGTAACCCTCCCACTAATCCTCCCTGTAACCCCAACACTAACCCTCCCTGTAACCCTAACACTAACCCTCCCTGTAACCCCAACACTAACCCTCATTGTAACCCCAACACTAATCCTCCCTGTAACCCTAACACTAACCCTCCTTGTAACCCTAACACTAACCCTCCCTGTAACCCCAACACTGTCCCTCTCTGTAACCCTAACACTAACCCTCCCTGTAACCCCAACACTGTCCCTCCCTGTAACCCTAACACTAACCCTCCCTGTAACCCCAACACTAATCCTCCATATAACCACAACACTAATCCTCCATGTAACCCAAACACTAATGCTCTGTTTAACCCCAACACTAACCCTTTCTATAACCCTAATACCAAACCTTTATGTAATTCCAACACTAACCCTTCCTGTAACCCCAACACTGACCTCTCTATAACCAAATACTAATCCCTCAGTAAAACTAACACTAACCCTCCCTGTAACTCCAACACTAATCCTTCCAATAACCCCAACATTAACCCACCCTTTAGCCCTAACACTAATGATTCTTGTAACACCAACACTTACCCTCCCTGTAATCCAAACATTAACCCTTTCTGTAACCTTAACACTAATCCTCTGTGTAATCCTAACACTTACCTCCCTGTAACCCTCAGCCTAGCACTCCATGTAACTCTAACATGTAACTCTAACACTCTAACTCTAACGGACTCTGATCCATTATGCTCCCCAATCCGCAGATCCGATCCATCTTGGATGGGGGGGGGGGTGGAGTGGAAGAGCCAGGCTGTGCATGCTTGAAAAGTACCGCCCACCTCTGGAGGGGTGACACCACGTGTTACCGCAGATCCGATCCATCTTGCGGGGATTGTTGGCTTGCTGTAAGACTTTTTGGTGTCACCCCGTGAGATAGGTGTCACCCAATGCGGCGCGCACCCCCCGCACCCACCTAGGGACACCACTGGCACCAACTCCCCTGCATCTACCAAAAGCTAAAATATCAGTTGTAGGCAGAAGAATATAATAGAAGATATCCTGGCATACACGAACATGTCCAGATCCAGTCAATACGACTAGCCACATCAAATGGCCAGATATGTGTTAATTAAAATAGACTAGAAGGGACGCTGGTAGCAAGGATTATCGGCTCTCATGTCTCGCAGTAATTGCTTATTAATTATCCCGCCATAAAATGTACTGGCCGTTTCCTTCTCAGAAAGAATAACTGCTGGAACAAAAGGTCATGCACTGCAATTAGAGGCTTGTGAGCCAAAGAGAAGTATAAACAGGATCCAGTTCATTGTGAGGGTGGAGGATTAATAGAAGGCTCGCAGTAGAGGTTGTAAACAGCTAAAAGCTGCAACAGATGCAGATTTATTGCAGAAACTCCAACTGAAAAAGCAAGTTAAAGTTCTGCTCCCCATCCCCGCCTCACCCAACAGCAAAGTTCTGCCCAAGCCTCATCCAAGCGTAAGAGTCCTTCCACCTCCTCATCTCAGAATCAAAGATTTATCCCTACCTCACCTCCAAGTTTTGCCCCCTCCTCATTCTGGTTTCAAAGTTCTAGCCTTACCTCTCCCCCAACATCAAAGTTTTGCTCCCTCTTCATACCAGTGTCAAAGTTTTCGCATCATGGCATCAATGTTTTGCCCCTACTTCACCCCAAAGTCAAAGATCTGTCACCTGCTCAACCGAATGTCAGAGTTCTAGCCCTACCTCACCCCAACATCAAAGTTCTACCCCTACTTCATCCCAACATCAAAGTTCTACCCCTACCTCAACCCAATGCGAAAGTTCGGTCCCCTCCTCATCCCAGTGTCAGAGTTCTAGCCCTACCTCAACCCAACATCAAAGTTCTGCTCCTTCTTCATCCAAATGTCAAAGTTCTTCCCTCTCCCCATCCCAGTGTCAGAGTTCTATCCCTACCTCACCCCAATGTCAAAGTTCTGTTCCCTCTTCATCCAAGTGTCAAAATGCTTCCCCCTCCCCATTCTGGCATCAAAGTTTTACCCCTACCTCACCCCAACATCAAAGGTCTACCCCTACCTCACTCTAATGTCAAAGTTCTGCCGCTTGCTCAACCCAATGTCAGAATTCTGACCGCTCCTCATTCCAGTGTTAGAGTTCTATCCCTACCTCACCCCAATGTCAAAGTTCTGTTCCCTCTTCATCCAAGTGTCAAAGTGCTTCCCCTCCCCATTCTGGCATCAAAGTTTTACCCCTACCTCACCCCAACATCAAAGGTCTACCCCTACCTCACTCTAATGTCAAAGTTCTGCCGCTTGCTCAACCCAATGCCAGAATTCTGACCGCTCCTCATCCCAGTGTTAGAGTTCTAGCCCTACCTCAACCCAACATCAAAGTTCTGCATCTTCTTCATCCAAATGTCAAAGTTCTTCCCTCTCCCCATCCCAGTGTCAGAGTTCTATCCCTACCTCACCCCAATGTCAAAGTTCTGTTCCCTCTTCATCCAAGTGTCAAAGTGCTTCCCCCTCCCCATTCTGGCATCAAAGTTTTACCCCTACCTCACCCCAACATCAAAGGTCTACCCCTACCTTACTCTAATGTCAAAGTTCTGCCGCTTGCTCAACCCAATGCCAGAATTCTGACCGCTCCTCATCCCAGTGTTAGAGTTCTATCCATACCTCACCCCAGTGTCAAAGTTCTGCTCCCTCTTCATCCAAGTGTCAAAGTTCTTCCCCTCCCCTTTCTGGCACCAAAGTTTTGCCCCTACCTCACCACAACATCAAAGTTCTACCTCTACCTCACCTTAATGTCAAAGTTCTGCCCCCCCCCCCCTAACCCCAGCATCAAAGTATTTCCTCCACCTGACCTCAGCAAGTTCTCCTACCTCCTCACCACAGCATCAAAATTCTGCCCCCTCCTCACCACAGCATCAAAATTCTACCTCTACCTTACCTCAACATCAAAGTTCTGCTCCCTCTTCATCCAAGCATCAAAGTTCTTCCTCTACCTCACCTCAGAGTCAAAGTTCTGCCCCCCTCACCCCTGCATCAAAGTTTTTCCTCCACCTGACCTCAGCATGTTCTGCTACCTCCTCACCGCAGCATCAAAATTCTGCCCCCTCCCCGCTCACACCGGCATCAAGATTCTGCCCTCTCCTCACCTTCATGGCAATGCCAACTGGCAGATTCAGCAGCATGGCACCAATGATCTTTATTTAGCCGGTTGAAAGGGTGGTATTCTGACTACCACTGTGAGGGAGGCATTCCTCCCACTGACCCCCCAGTGAATTGGGTTTTAAGCAGGGGTCACCCAAGACATGAAAGTTATTTCAAGGGTTTCTCTAGGGCAGCCACTCTCAACCAGGGTTCCTCCAGAGGTTTCTAGGGGGTCCTTGAGCTTTAGCTGATTGACCTCCAATCTCATTGACCACCTATGTAAGGAGGATTCTTCCTTCTGACCACCAACGTAGGGAGAATTCTCACTGACCACCAATGTAAGGAACATTCTTCTCACTGATCACCAATGTAAGGGGCATTGTTCCCACTGACCACCAATGTAAGGGGCATTGTTCCCACTGACCACCAATGTAAGGGGCATTGTTTCCACTGCCCTCCAATATAAAGGGCATTCATCCCACTGACCACCAATGTAAGAGGCATTGTTCCCACTGATCACCAATGTAAGAGGCATTCTTCCCACTGACCTCCAATGTAATAGGCATTGTTCCCTCTGACCACCAATGTAAGGAGCATTCTTCCCACTGACCACCAATGTAAGGGGAATTGTTCCCACTGACCACCAATATAAGGGGCATGCTTCCCACTGATCACCAATGTAAGGGGCATTCTTCCCACTGACCACCAATGTAAGGGGCATTCTTCCCACTGACCTCCAATGTAAGGGGCATTGTTCTCTCTGACCACCAATGTAAGGGACATTCTTCCCACTGACCACCAATGTGAGGGGCATTCTTCCCACTGACCACCAATGTAAGGGGCATTCTTCCCACTGACCACCAATGTAAGGAACATTCTTCCCGCTGACCACCAATGTAAGGGACATTCTTCCCACTGACCACCAATGTAAGGAGTATTCTTCCCACTGATCACCAATGTAAGGGACATTCTTCCCACTGACCGCCAATGTAAGGAGCATTCTTCCCACTGACCACCAATGTAAGGAGTATTCTTCCCACTGATCACCAATGTAAGGGACATTCTTCCCACTGACCGCCAATGTAAGGGGCATTCTTCCCACTGATCACCAATGTAAGGAACATTCTTCCCACTGATCACCAATGTAAGGAACATTCTTCCCACTGATCACCAATGTAAGGGGCATTCTTCCCACTGACCACCAATGTAAGACCATGTCCTACCCCGAAACTGTTGCAACTGATGGGGACATTTCTATAAACAGTTTTTATCTCTTTATATTAAATTCTTTGAGTGATGCGACCTCAGACTTCTCTCTTTCTCACAATTATTTTTTATTTTTAAATAATTTTACAATTATTCTTGGCGTTATCATGCTGATATTCCCTGAATTCCATCCAATTCATGGCATTGCACTGTGAAGGACTTTCCTTCACTTACCAAGGTTATTTTTGCTTGGAAACTCCATATCCTCACTTTCACTTTTCATTTCTCTTCTGCCGTTGTTTATTTACTGTAACTGTCAAAACATGGCTGCCAGTCCGGCCTTGACTGAAGGCCGCTAACCATCTGTTTATGTGATAAACTACACGGGGGAGCCGTGATCTACACGCACACACGTCGTCTGGGAAATACAGATAAAGCGCTACAAAGTCCCTGCTCATGGAAAAATTTTCCACCTGGCTCTGTACATCTCCCACTAATAAAGTGGAGGGCTCTGCCTTCCATAGCTGCCTATTGGACCATTTCTTTTTCATTTATACCACCTCTGCTGGTTAAATTGGGTATTGCAGTTCGACTATTTAGATAGAATACAAACCTGTATAGCCCACCAAGCCTTCAGCCACTTGGCATATGTCTACACACTGCTTAAAAAACACAGGCACCACTGGGCCTACTAATACATTTTAATATCCGTTCCTAAAGGATTATAATTCTGTAAATGTAATTAGGGAAGGTATACAATTGCTTCTTGTTTAGCTTTACATTTTCAAAGAAGAACTCTAGAGCTATGAGTGAAAGTTGTAGGACTCTTTGAAGTCCAACAATTTCTGCCTTGTCAACTAACTGACCTCATGCTGATAAGGCCACCCCTTCTCCTAGCTCCTGAGTGTGTTTAACAATTGCAATATTAATAAGAGAGCCCCATACCTAGAGTTAATGCAAACCGGTTGTCACCAGAACAGGAGGTCCAGACTGGACCTTAGCTCAGCACTAGTGACAAGTGATAGTGAGTCAAAGTTGTAGGACTCTTTGAAGTCTAACAATTGCTGCCTTGTCAACTAACTGACCTCATGCTGATAAGGCCACCCCTTCTCCTAGCTCCTGAGTGTGTTTAACATTTGCAATATTAATAAGAGAGCCCCATACCTAGAGTTAATGCAAACCGGTTGTCACCAGAACAGGAGGTCCAGACTGGACCTTAGATCAGCACCAGTGACAAGTGTCCACAGAGATGATTTCCCTTAGATTTGAGATACTTTCTCCTATTTTTGCTTTGTTTCCTGAACTGTCTCTGGGGCAGAAAGTGAAAGAAACAGACAGTACAAAATTGCAAAAAATTCTAATTATTCCTTACTCAAAACTAAAAAAAATGTGTTCTTATGCTTTATCTAAGTGGTCCTGGATCCCTGAACCTGGCCTTGGCTCCAGCTTAGAGCTTTGGTATGCTCCACCATCCCCTTCTTTGATGGCTTAGATGTTGGGAGAAGAAGGAACTTGCCAAAGCTTGGAGAATCTAATACATTTTAATATCTGTTCCTAAAGGATTGTAATTGTGCAAATGTAATTAGGGAAGTTATACAATTGCTTCTTGTTTAGCTTTACTTTTTCTAAGAAGAACTCCAGAGCTATGAATCAAAGTTGTAGGACTCTTTGAAGTCTAACAATTGCCTTGTCCACTAACTGACTTCATGCCGATAAGGCCACCCCTTTTCCTAGCTCCTGAGCAGGGGTGGACTGACCATTTGGAAACTCTGGCACTGCCCGAGGGCCCGGGGTCAGTAGAGGGCCCCCTGAGATGCCCCCGGTACCTTTTTCATAGGCTTTTTAGAGTTTGGGCAAGGACACAGGGGCCCCATGATCCCCTATTGCCCGGGGGCCCCATGAGTTGTCAGTCCGCAACTGCTCCTGAGTGTGTTTAATTGCCATACTAAACAAGAGAGCCCCATACCTAGAATTAGTGCAAACCGGTTGTCACCAGAACAGGAGATATGGAGGAATCTTCCAGTAGGGACACCAGTTCTGATGATAAGTAGTGATGAGCTGAGGTTAGAGATGAACCAAGTATGGCCCATACCCATGGGAAACTGTCACATGATAGCAGGCCACCAGTCAAATCAGCCATGGCCAGAGAAATATCCTGCCTCGTAGCTGCACATAACAAAGGGAGGGGGATGCCAGTGATATTATTGACCTAATATGACTACAGGGCCATATTTGGTCAATAACATTGTCAAAGTATGGCCATGTGGCTATATTAGGCCATTGATGTCACCAGTATCCCCGTCCTTTTTTTATGTGGGACTGCAGGGTGGGGAATTCCTTCGCTGTAGCTGATTGGGCCAGCGGACTGCTAACATGTAACTGTTCCTTGATGGTTTGCTCCAGACTGGACCTTAGCTCAGCACCAGTGACAAGTGTCCACAGAGATGATTTCTCTTAGTTTGGAGATACTTTCTCCTATTTTATTTGTCTCCTGAACTGTCTCTGGGGCAGGAGGTGAAAGAAACAGACAGTAAAAAATTGCAAAAAATTCTAATTATTCTTTATCTAATCTAAGTGGTCCTGGATCCCTGAACCTGGCCTTGGCTCCAGCATAGAGCTTTGGTATGCTCCACCATCCCTTCTTTGATGGCTTAGATGTTGGGAGAAGAAGGAACTTGCCAAAGCTTGGAGAATCTAGTACATTTTAATATCTGTTCCTAAAGGATAATAATTGTGCAAATGTAGTTAGGGAAGGTATACAATTGCTTCTTGTTTAGCTTTACTTTTTCTAAGAAGAACTCTAGAGCTATGAGTCAAAGTTGTAGGACTCTTTGAAGTCTAACAATTGCCTTGTCCACTAACTGACTTCATGTTGATAAGGCCACCCCTTCTCCTAGTTTCTGAGTGTGTTTAACAATTGCCATACTAAACAAGAGAGCCCCATACCTAGAATTGTCACCAGAACAGGAGATATGGAGGAATCTTCCAATAGGGACACCAGTTCTGATGATAAGTAGTGATGAGCTAAGGTTAGGGATGAACCAAGTATGGCCCATACCCATGGGAAACTGTCACATGATAGCAGGCCACCAGTCAAATCAGCCATGGCCAGAGAAATGTCCTGCCTTGTAGCTGCACATAACAAAGGGAGGGGGATGCCAGTGATATTATTGACCTAATATGACTTCAGGGCAAGGGTGGACTGATCATTTGGAAACTCGGGCACTGCCCGAGGGCCCGGGGTCAGTAGGGGGCCCAATAAGATGCTCCTGGTACCTTTTTCATAGGCTTTTTTGAGTTTGGGAAAGGACACAGGGGCCCCATGAT
The DNA here is from genome assembly GCF_062004578.1 of Staurois parvus. Lineage (NCBI taxonomy): Eukaryota > Metazoa > Chordata > Amphibia > Anura > Ranidae > Staurois > Staurois parvus. The sequence goes on from NW_028318638.1 coordinate 299,386, forward strand.
CCCCTATTGCCCGGGGGCCCCATGAGTTGTCAGTCCGCCCCTGCTACAGGGCCATATTTGGTCAATAACATTGTCAAAATATGGCCATGTGGCTATATTAGGCCATTGATGTCACAAGTATCCCCGTCCCTTTTTTATGTGGGACTGCAGGGTGGAGAATTCCTTCGCTGTAGCTGATTGGGCCAGCGGACTGCTAACATGTAACTGTTCCTTGATGGTTTGGTCCAGAATGGATCTTAGCTCATCATCAGTGACAAGTGTCCACAGAGATGATTTCCCTTAGATTGGAGATACTTTCTCCTATTTTTTTTGTCTCCTGAACTGTCTCTGGGGCCGGAAGAAAGAGACAGGAAAAAATCAAAAAAATTCTAACTATTTCTTACTCAAAACTAAAAGAAAAATTGTGTTCTTATTTTTTATCTAAGTGGTCCTGGATCCCTGAACTTGGCCTTGGCTCCAGCTTAGAGCTTTGCTATGCTCCACCAGCCCCCTCTTTGTTGGCTTAGATGTTGGGAGAAGAAGGAACTTGCCAAAGCTTGGAGAATCTAGTACAGAGTTTGTCAACCAGGGTTCCTCCTGAGGTTGCTAGGGGTTCCTTAAGCAATGAACAATTTCTACCTCTCAGATATGTTCCCACCGACACCCATGATATTTGTAGCTATCTATAAAGGGGTAACTCTTTCCAATGACCACAAGTGTAAGGAACATTGTTCCAGCTGACCATCACACTAGTGTATCATGTTTCTGCTGTTCCTGGAAAAGAGAAATATATTTTAACAAAGGAAATTACAGTTGTGTCCAAAATTATTCAACCCCCAATGCTGTAAAGGGGTTTAGGGACTATAGTGTACATTTGGAATTGTATTCAGAATCAAATCCTACAAGGACGTTGTAACTACCCAAATGCAACTAAAATGACATCAATTGTTTATGTAATACAGTAGTAAATGGTTCTTATGTGGTTTCTTCATTGCCACAATTATTCAACCCCTTAAAGACTACCACTCTGAAGAACAGAGGTTCATACAGGTGCTTTCCATCAGGTATTGAAAACACCTGTGGATGTCACCGAGCAGCAATCAAGCATAATAAGCACCAATTAGGCAGCTTTAAAATGACTGTGATACTCAGCTCCTTCTAGACATTTACTGGTGTGGTTACAAACATGGTGAAGGCAAGAGAATGGTCCAGGAAGACAAGAGAAGAGGTGATTTCTCTTCACAGGAAGGGCAATGGCTATAAGAAGATTGCAAAGATGTTAAACATACCAAGAGACACCTTAGGAAGCATCATTCGCAAATTCAAGGCAAAGGGCACTGTTGAAACGCTACCTGGTCGTGGCAGAAAGAAGATGCTGACTTCGACTGCTGTGCGCTACCTGAAGCGTAGAGTGGAGAGAAGTCCCCGTGTGACTGCTGAGGAACTGAGAAAAGATTTGTCAGATGTGGGTACAGAAGTTTCAGCCCAGACAATAAGACGCACACTGCGTAATGAAGGCCTCCGTGCCAGAACTCCCAGGCGTACCCCCTTGCTGTCTCCAAAGAATAAGAAGAGTCGACTGCAGTATGCCAAAAGCCATGTGGACAAACCACAAAAGTTGTGGGATAGTGTTCTGTGGACTGATGAAACAAAATTAGAACTGTTTGGGCCCATGGATCAACGCTATGTTTGGAGGAGGAAGAACAAGGCCTATGATGAAAAGAACACCTTGCCTACTGTGAAGCATGGTGGAGGGTCAATCATGCTTTGGGGCTGTTTTGCTTCTGCAGGTACAGGGAAGCTTCAGCGTGTGCAAGGTACCATGAATTCTCTTCAGTACCAGGAGATATTGGATGGAAACGTGATGCAGTCCGTCACACACCTGAGGCTTGGGAGACGTTGGACCTTTCAACAGGACAATGATCCCAAGCATACCTCCAAGTCCACTAGAGCATGGTTGCAGAGGAAAGGCTGGAACATTTTGGAGTGGCCATCGCAGTCACCAGACTTAAATCCGATTGAGAACCTCTGGTGGGACTTAAAGAAAGCAGTTGCAGTGCGCAAGCCTAAGAATGTGACTGAACTGGAGGCCTTTGCCCATGAAGAATGGGCGAAGATACCCGTAGATCGCTGCAAGACACTTGTGTCAAGCTATGCTTCACGTTTAAAAGCTGTTATAACTGTAAAAGGATGCTGTACTAAGTACTAAGATTGAATGTCACTTGGGGGTTGAATAAAACTGATAATGCTGTGAGCACAGAAAAGACATTTGTGGTTATTTCATTATAACTGTTATGTTATATTTGTCTGACCTACAAGTGCCTCTTTAATGTAAATGTAAGCAAGATGACTGAATGATCAAAAGCAATGTCAAACTGGCCAAAACACTCAATTTCAGTGGGGGTTGAATAATTTTGGACACAACTGTATATTAAGGAGAACTCAGCATAACAGACCATTAGAGAAAAAACACTGACACCATAATTCCGGGTGACAGTATCCTGTTTATGATGATAAAGCTCAAATTATTCACTTAGTTCTTTTTAAAATGGGATTAGAAAGGCATTCCAGCGGAACTGATATTTCAGGTTTTGGTTGAAGCTGGAGAATTAAAAGACATGACCAGGGGCGGACTGACCATTTGGAAACTCGGTCACTGCCCGAGGGCCCGGGGTCAGTAGGGAGCCCCATGAGATGCCCCTGGTACCTTTTTCATAGGCTTTTTTGAGTTTGGGCAAGGACACAGGGGCCCCATGATCCCCTATTGCCCGGGGACCCCATAAGTTGTCAGTTCGCCCCTGGACATGACATTCTCTTCTATCACTCAAGGGTTCTATTAGTGAGTTCCTTGGTCTATACACCTGCTGTGCCCATCATGAGGGGTTCCCACCATCCCTGTGCTGAGTTCCCAGATATGTTCACCTGCTGTACCCATTATGAGGAGTTCTCACCATCCCTGCACTGAGTTCCTGGGTCTGTACACTCGCTGTGCCCATTATGAGGGGTTCCCACCAACCTTGCTGTAATTTTATTTATTTTATATTAAGAAGTGAGGACTTAGATCACCAGACCCAGCTGGCAGCAAAATAACATATAGAGCAGAGTAACATCACCAGAAGAATTGTTCTGTGGCAGTGGACATGGAATACTCCTCCATGTAAGTGAATGGGGCTCACCTTTGGCTGGCTTGGCTGAGAGCCAAGTGCTTTGCAAAATTTGCTGTTGTACAAAAAAAAAAGCCAATAAAAAACTGCCATTAGGAGGTTACTGATCATCTCCTTCATCATGTCCGCAGTTTCTGGCCATCTCCTGTACTATGTCTGCAGTCTCTGACCATCTCTTGTAATGTCTGCAGTCTCTGACCATCTCCTTCATCATGTCTGCAGTCTCTGACCATCTCCTGTAGTATGTCTGCAGTCTCTGGCCATCTCCTGTACTATGTCTGCAGTCTCTGACCATCTCTTGTAATGTCTGCAGTCTCTGACCATCTCCTTCATCATGTCTGCAGTCTCTGACCATCTCCTGTAGTATGTCTGCATTCTCTGACCATCTCCTGTAGTATGTCTGCAGTCTCTGATCATCTCCTGTACTATGTCTGCAGTCTCTGGTCATCTCCTGTAGTATGTCTGCAGTCTCTGACCGTCTCCTTCATCATGTCTGCAGTCTCTGGCCATCTCTTGTACTGTGTCCGCAGTCTCTGGTCATCTCCTGTACTGTGTCCGCAGTCTCTGGTCATCTCCTGTACTGTCTGCAGTCTCTGGTCATCTCCTGTACTATGTCCGCAGTCTCTGGTCATCTCCTGTACTATGTCCGCAGTCTCTGGTCATCTCCTGTACTGTGTCCGCAGTCTCTGGTCATCTCCTGTACTATGTCTGCAGTCTCTGGTCATCTCCTGTACTATGTCTGCAGTCTCTGGTCATCTCCTGTACTGTGTCCGCAGTCTCTGGTCATCTCCTGTACTGTGTCCGCAGTCTCTGGTCATCTCCTGTGCTGTGTCCGCAGTCTCTGACCATCTCCTGTACTGTGTCCGCAGTCTCTGGTCATCTCCTGTACTGTGTCTGCAGTCTCTGGTCATCTCCTGTACTGTGTCTGCAATCTCTGACCATGTCCTGTACTGTGTCTGCAGTCTCTGACAGTCTTCTGTTGAACATTATGTCTGGCCCTTTGGAGCTGTGAGGGGCCACTGCTGACCCCCCAGACCCCCAATACACCTTGCATAGTATCTGTTCTCTGTACACGCTGTCATATAGGATGAGCCCCTCATTGCTCCACTATACTCCATCCCAGCATAGCAGGCGGGGGGCAGGAGGGGGACATGTGTACGTGCGACAGATACAGCAGATGGACGGATGAATCCAGCTCTGTCTGGATCCAGTGCAGTGGGCGGGGCGTACACCCTATAGATCCGCCCTATACATCCTCAGTACACCGTGTTCTATACATTCAGCACACCCAACCTACTTCCTTTCATAGGACACACTGTACAAAACAAGGGGGGAGGGGTACCAAGACTGCGTCTTGCTGGAAATTGTCTTTATCTATAGGAGGGTTATTGTACCCATTATATGGCGTCTATATAAGATTGTCATATAATCAATTATTGTACCCATTATATGGTGTCTGTATAACATTGTCATGTATCCAATTATTGTACCCGTTATATGGTGTCTATATAACATTGTCATGTATCCAATTATTGTATCCATTATATGGTGTCTATATAATATTGTCATATAATCAATTATTGTATCCATTATATGGTGTCTATATAATATTGTCATATAATCAATTATTGTATCCATTATATGGTGTCTGTATAACATTGTCATATATCCAATTATTGTATCCGTTATATGGTGTCTATATAATATTGTCATATAATCAATTATTGTATCCATTATATGGTGTCTATATAATATTGTCATATATCCAATTATTGTATCCGTTATATGGTGTCTATATAATATTGTCATATAATCAATTATTGTATCCATTATATGGTGTCTGTATAATATTGTCATGTATCCAATTATTGTATCCATTATATGGTGTCTATATAACATTGTCATATATCCAATTATTGTATCCATTATATGGTGTCTGTATAACATTGTCATGTATCCAATTATTGTATCCATTATATGGTGTCTATATAACATTGTCATGTATCCAATTATTGTACCCATATAAGTGGTGTCTGCGTGATATTGTCATATATTGAGTCACAGATGGAGTGCAGTTTTTGCAGGAGTGTGAAGATGCAGTTGAACTAAAGCAGGATAACTCAAGCAGCAGGAAGATACAACAAAGAACTCACGCTGGATGGACTGCAAGCAACCCCCCGGGGAACATCTCCTAGAAGTCTGAGTCCCACTCCATGTACCTTTTAATATGTCCCCTCTACTCCTCCTTTTTCATATCACTTTCCTGCGTTCCCAAAATCTCACTTTTTTATCCCTCTGCTCCACCCCAAAACTTGTAGATCTCACCCTCACTGCTACCATCTCCCTACTACTGCTCTCATCACCTCCTGCTGATACTTCACTCTCCTGCTGACCCAAACACCAGGACTTGAAGGCATGTGCACTCATATACATCCCGCTCCCATGTTACTTTCGTCACTCTCCTTCTTCTCCTAACCTCTGGGAATATCTCCCCGAACCCTGGTCCTCCAGTATCTCACCCCACCAGGCACCCTCCTTCTCCTACCTGTGGGAATATCTCCCCAAACCCTGGTCTTCCAGTATCTCACCCCCACACCAGGCACCCTCCTTCTTCTCCTAACCTCTGGGGATATCTCTCCAAACCCTGGTCCTCCAGTATCTCACCCCCACACCAGGCATCCTCCTTCTCCTAACCTCTGGGGATATCTCCCCGAACCCTGGTCCTCCAGTATCTCACCCCACCAGGCACCCTCCTTCTCCTACCTGTGGAAATATCTCCCCAAACCCTGGTCTTCCAGTATCTCACCCCCACACCAGGCACCCTCCTTCTTCTACTAACCTCTGGGGATATCTCTCCAAACCCTGGTCCTCCAGTATCTCACCCCCACACCAGGTATCCTCCTTCTCCTAACCTCTGGGGATATCTCCCCGAACCCTAGTCCTCCAGTATCTCACCCCACCAGGCACCCTCCTTCTCCTAACCTCCGGGGATATCTCCCCAAACCCTGGTCCTCCAGTATCTCACCCCCACACCAGGATCCTCCTTCTCCTAACCTCTGGGGATATCTCCCCAAACCCTGGTCCTCCAGTATCTCACCCCCACACCAGGCACCCTCCTTCTTCTCCTAACCTCTGGGGATATCTCCCCAAACCCTGGTCCTCCAGTATCCTGAATCGATTGTTACTGGGTCAGGTTAATTACGCAATTAACCCTTTACACTGCCACCACCTCCTTTTTGTACAGAGAAAGAGGAAACTCGGCGATATCAGCTAAAACATTAGAATGGTTGAGATAATCATCTGCATAATACGGTCACCGCAGGCCGATTATGCAGAGGATTATACAACCACAGTAGCGTTCTCTTTAGAGGCAGGAATTCATAAATTGCAATAAAGCGCTATAGAAACAGTTCAACACTTTCAGAAGGAAAGATTTATTACTAAAAGGTCAAACGGGTGCAATAAAAATATATACAGAAAAAGATGAAACTAAGATATATATATAAATATACAGAGACCAACAGCACAGCAAAGAGAAATCAGAGAGAGGTGAAAGGGTTAAGGTACTTGCCAAAGTCCTGGGTTAGCAGATCCAAGTTTCAGAGTGAAAGAGCACGGGTCTCCCTAGGTGGTACTGATGTTAAAATGGGAGACATCTTCAACTAAACTCTCTTAGGCCTGACAGCCTATTTTGTAGTTCCCCAGCAGGGGGTGTCTCTGAAGTCAAGGACCAATACCCCGTTTAGGGGCGTGGAGGTCTGGGCGGATACCTCAACTAGAGCCCAAATCTCTCCTAACTCATATTTTGGCCCATAACTTTCCATCTGCACAAGTGACATTCCACCCGCGGGTAGATTATTATGCAGACACTTCTGAGGATTGATTAGATATGAATTATGAAATTATACACTGAACGGTTCACGAGATCTATTTTTTGGCTTTCCTATGTATTCGAGACAAGACGAGTGACCCATCAAATTGTTCGTCTTCTCTTAGCCAATCTGACGATATGTCTGGTTTTTATGTAAGTCTCTCATATTCCAAGATATGAGACATAGGGGAAAGATGGATTTTGAAAAGTGTTTATCTGATTCGTGCTTCCTTGGAATGCCTTGAACTCCTGGGAAGGCTCCGTTATCTTTATACGAGGTGTTAAATGGCACAGGTTGCTCAGACAGCCAGGCACCTTGCTCAGAGAGGTGTTTTATAGCTCTGGGCTCCCTGCCTTGCTCTAGCCTGCCTGTGACCCTTCCAACACACATATGTCCCTGTGGATTAACAGAGAGGAAAGGGGGAAAAATGAGGGACAACATGGAATGCTTAACAAAATGGAGGACTGCGTCAGTCTCTGGGTATACGCTGTTACAATCGCCACTGCACAGACATCCATCCCACTTAGCATACCTTATACTAAACCTCCCTCAACACTTTCCTCTTTTGACCTTGCTACTACCGAAGATGTCATTAAGGTTTTCTCAGAAGCCCGTCTCACTACCTGCCCCCTGGACCCTGTCCCCTCACAACTACTATGGTCACCTTCTTCTTCTGTCCTATGCTCCCTCACTCAGATCTTCAATCTCTCCCTCTCTAACGGTGCCTTCCCCTCCCCTCCCCTCTAAAGCATGTGCACATCACTCCCATACTTAAAAAGCCCTCCCTGGATCCCACCAACCTGAACAACTTAAGACCCATCTCCCTGCTGCCATTTACCTCTAAACTCCTAGAACGCTTAGTCTACAATCGCCTGAGCTCCCACCTCACCAACAACAACCTTCTTCACCCTTTACAGTGTGGCTTTCGCTCACTACACTCCACTGAAACTACCCTACTAAGACTCACTAATGATCTACTAACTGCTAAAACCAATGGACACTACTCCGTACTCATCCCAACCAATGGCCACTACTTCGTACTCATCCTAACCAATGGCCACTACTCCATACTCATCCCAACCAATGGCCACTACTTCGTAATCATCCTAACCAATGGCCACTACTCCGTACTCATCCTATCCAATGGCCACTACCCGTACTCATCCCAACCAATGGCCACTAATCTGTACTCATCCCAACCAATGGCCACTACTCCGTACTCATCCCAACCAATGGCCACTACTCAGTACTCATCCCAACCAATGGCCACTACTTCGTAATCATCCTAACCAATGGCCACTACTCCGTACTCATCCTATCCAATGGCCACTACTCCGTACTCATCCCAACCAATGGCCACTACTCTGTACTCATCCCAACCAATGGCCACTACTCTGTACTCATCCCAACCAATGGTCACTACTCCGTACTCATCCCAACCAATGGCCACTACTCCGTACTCATCCCAACCAATGGCCACTACTCCGTACTCATCCCAACCAATGGCCACTACTCCGTACTCTTACTACTTGACCTCTCTGCGGCTTTTGATACGGTTGACCATCCCCTCCTCTTCAAAAAACTCCATTCTGTTGGCCTCCGAGACTCTGCTCTCTCCTGGTTCTCCTCCTACCTATCGCAGTGCTCCTTCAGCGTTACCTATAACTCAGCCTCCTCCTCTCCACTTCATATTTTTGTAGGGGTCCCTCAAGGTTCCGTCCTTGGACCCCTTCTCTTCTCCATTTACACCTCCTCCTTTGGTCACTTGATAAACTCCCATGGCTTTAAGTACCATCTCTATGCTGATGACACACAAATCTTTCTACCTCTCATCTCACCCCTTCAGTCTCCTCTCGCATTACTAGCCTACTAAGTGACATATCGGCATGGATGTCACTCCACTTCCTCAAACTCAATCTTTCCAAAACTGAGCTCTTAGTATTCCCCCCAGCCCGTGCCCCCTCCCCTGACTTCTCCATCAAGATCAATAACACAATCATCAGTCCCTCCCCCATGCCAGGGTACTAGGTGTAATCCTAGACTCCCATCTGTCCTTTCAGCCCCAAATCCAACCGCTTTCTAAATCTTGTAGACTTCACCTCCGCAACATCTCCAAGATACGCCCGTTCCTAACCTCGGAAACCACTAAGCAACTTATCCACTCCCTTGTTATATCTCACCTTGACTATTGTAACTTCCTCCTCATTGGCCGACCTCATCGCAGGCTATCCCATCTTCAGTCTATCATGAATGCTGCTGCCAGACTCATCCACCTTACTAACTGTTCCATATCTGCCACCCCTCTCTGCCAATCCCTCCACTGGCCTCCACTCAGTGCCCTCCACCCCTCTCTGCCAATCCCTCCACTGGCTTCCCATTGCCCAACGGATAAACTTCAAAACATTAACAATAACGTATAAAGCCATTTATAACTCTGCCCCAAATTATATCACTGATCTTGTCTCTAAATATCACCCAAACCGTATTCTCTGCTCCTTGCAACCTGCTCTCTAGCTCCCTTGTCTCCTCCTCCCATGCTCGTCTCCAGGACTTCTCCAGAGATTCTCCCATCCTCTGGAACTCTCTACCCCAATTTATCAGACTATGTCCTACTCTGCTAACTTTTAGGCAATCTCTGAAAACCTATCTCTTCAGGGAAGCCTATCCTGCCCTCAGCTAATAATGGGATCTTTTACTCTTCCAATCAGTCCATCCCCCACAGTTACTACCTTTTTTACCACAAGTCCCTCCCTCCTAGATTGTAAGCTCCGAGGAGCAGGGCCCTCCTATTCCTCTTGTATTGAACTGTATTGTTGCTATATTGTCTCCTGTTATATTGTAAAGTGCTGAGCAAACTGTTGGCACTATATAAATCCTGTATAATAATAATAATAATAATAAAGAAGCAGCGCAGTGATGAGCTCATCTCTATGTCACTCTGCTCTCTCCTCCTATTAGCAAGCTTCTTTTTCCTGATCTGCCATGCTAGTAAGTTTAATCTTTCCTTGTCCCAACTGCTTTGACTCGGCTTAAAAAGAAAATCCAGCCAAGATCTGTTTTTCCAGGTTTTTCTCACTGTGTGTGTCCATTTCCTATCACTTCCTGTTCTGACACAGAGTGAGAAGGTGATACCAGGCCAGGAAGTGGAAGATGCAACCAAGAACCTGCCAGAGGTTTCTAACCCATTTTGTTGTATCCAAAACAATAAAAAAATGGATCCCGGCATTTACTTTGGGTGACCCCCACACATCAGACGTGTAAATACTCCCTGGCTGCTAATACAACAATATCCCAGTGTTTCCATATGCGTGTCTCTCCTCCCCGGTATCTTCCATGACATCTCATCACTCCCTTTTTCATAGAGGTCATTCCTGTCCTAATCATTCCTCTTATAGGCAGTGCTCAGGTCTACATAGCTCAGTCATGGGCTATGTAATGCCATTGCATATTTCCATAGTCCCGTGCACATGGTAAGGTCATGCTTCTAATAGCTGGCATCACATACGTGATATGAAACACCCAAGGGCCCATACCTGATGGCTGCAGCAAATGGCACTTTCTTCCACTGGGATATTAACCTGTATCGTACCAGAGTCTACATCTACCCCTCCTAAACCGCACCAGGAGGGTAAAAAAAAAACAGATAGAGATACATGGGTGAACAGGAACATAATGCTTTACCTGCTTGTATTGAGGTGTAGGTTCCTTTAATGGTTGGTCCAGATCAGGTGTTCCTAAGTAGCATTTTATGCACATCATACTTGTTTACCCGGGCTTATTTAAGACCAATGTGGAAGGGTCAGGGGTGGTAGGAGGTGTTAAAAGAGAAGTAGAGACTAAATTTCTTTTTCAGTACATCTGCTCTACCATGTGAGTGGAAATATTTCTGGCACTTCCCTTAAGGGGAGCAGGAGGCTACTCTCTAGAAGAGAAGGGGGAAAAGAATAGTGGGGCACCAATATAGTGGAAGTAGAAGGACAGGCCTTCTGATAGCCATAGATGTGGGTACAGGAGCACACCCAATGGAAGTTTCGCTGTTTTGGATATTTTCATAGTATGATGGGTCGCACATTCATTATCACAGGGGTGGATACCTAGGGTAGTGGTGTAGATAGTCCAGTTCTCCCAGGCTGGTGGCCTCCTACGTTCCTAAAGGGCAATGGTGTGGGATGGGATCTTCTTCCTCACTAGGTTGGCCCTGGGTGAGTTGGGATCTTACATTCCTATTGTGGGAACAGGAGGTGCTCCAGCAGACAACTAGGTGGTCCCGGGAATTGACTTTACTCCTGTGACCAAAAGTAGGAGAGCCCTATGTTCAGGGTGAAAGCCTCGGATGGTCCTGAACTGAAGAATACTGGCGCATGGTGTGCCAATTGTTGCCTGTTTTGTCGAAGACTACCCTCATCAAAAGCCAATTTACGTGCTGGCTCAAAAATAGAATACAAAATATTTACATGATTATACTAGGAAGTAGAGAGTGACCCTAGAAGATGATGGATATAGGTTTGGTAGTGCTTCCACCTTCTCACATCCCAGCTCTGCTCGGTGCTGACTCACAGGCTGCCAAAGCCTCAAGAGGAGAGATCGGCACTGGAAATGGCATTCAACAATGGTTATTCTTCATTGCAAAAACATGTATAATGGCTGTGCTGGTATACATGTTTTTGCAATAAAGGATAACCATTGCACCATTGCATTTCAAGTGCCAAACCATTGAACCATTGCATTCCAAGTGCCAATCTCTCTTCTTGAGATTTTGACCCTAGATGATACCTGAACAAAAATGGTGGTATCCTTCTGAAGCAAAAACCAGATGAAGGTTTTGTCAAGTCATATATTGTGAGGGGTGATAAATACCTCCAAGTGTTACACTGGCATATTAGTTAGCATGCATGTCTGTGAAAATAACCCCATTGGCTAGCCGTGGATGTGCCAGTCTGTGTATCATAATATGGAGACTGGAGTCTCCACTACCAGCCGTGACCCTCCCCCAGTCCTCAGCACAAATCCCCTACCCCCTTCTACTGTTGTTGATTGTTAGGCCCACCGGCGCCTGACATGTTTGACTTCCTCTGTTCAGACCTGCTCCACCTCCTGGCTTCCACCCTGCTGCTCTGCCACCAGAAAGGTAAGGGGGGACTGTGTTGGGCATACATGGAAGTAAGGGGGATATCTGCTAGGCACACAAGGATGTAAGGTGGAACTCTGCTGGGCGAACATAACCTAAGGGGGGACTCTGCTGGGGTTCCATGGAGCCCAAAGGTTCTTCCAGAGGTTGCTAGGGGTTCCTTGAGATGTAGCTGACTGACTTCTTTTTTGAGGGTGCCTCCATAGTTCTGGGGCCAACACTGATTGGCGGGTGACATTCTGACCATTACTGTAAGGGCCACATTCCTCCTAATGACCACCACTGTAAGGGTTGCATTATTTCTGTTGATCACCACTGTAAGGATTGCATTCCTTCTACTGACCACCATTGCAAGGGTTGCATTCCTTCTGCTGACCACCACTGTAAGGATTGCATTCCTTCTACTGACCACCATTGCAAGGGTTGCATTCCTTCTGGACCACCACTGTAAGGTCCATTGTTGATATTGTCCCCCAATGAACTGGTTTTAGTAAGGGTTCACCAGGACCTGAAAATTATTTTGGGGAATGTTCTAGGGCACAGGTTTCAAACACAAGGCCCGCGGACTGAATCCGGCCCTCTGGGCCATTTCATTTGGCCCTTGCAACTCTCCTGCAGGTACCCCCTTGTCTCCACCCCCACCTTGTCTCAGCAGTCGGAAGGAGGAGAATAGAACTCCTCTGCCAAATCCTGTACCTCTCAGTGCAGCTCTGTCCCCAAAGGGGGTGCACGGTGATGTTAGGGAGGGTGTGGGATTCTTGACATCCGATGTAAAGGGGGTGGGCTCTGGACATCTAGTCTTATAGATACAACCAGCCCTTTGAGGGCAACCATAATGCTGATACGGCCCACAATGAAATTGAATTTGACACCCCTGCTCTAGGGTATAAAGGTTGAGAAAGCTTGGTATAGACACTTTACTTCTCAGGATTGTCTGGAAATTCTGCTTAAAGCTCCCATTAACCCAGAAAGCCTTGGCTTACCCACGAACAACAGAAGACATGGACACATTACTTCTACTGACCACCACTGTAAGGGTCACATTCCTTCTACTGAGCACCACTGTATGGGTCACATTCCTTCTACTGACCACCACTGTAAGGTCCATTGCTGATATTGACCTGAATGAACTGGTTTTAGTAAGGGTTCCCCAGGACCTGAAAATTATTTTAGGGGATGTTCTGGGGTATAAAGGTTGAGAAAGGTTGGTGTAGACACCTTACTTCTTGGGATTGTCTGGCAATTCCACATAAAGATCCCATTAACCCAGAAAGCCTTGGCTTAGCCACGAACAGCAGAAGACATGGACACATTCCTTCTACTGACCACCACTTAAGGGTCACACTCCTTCTACTGACCACTACTGTAAGGTCCATTGTTGATAGTGACCCCCCCAATGAACTGGTTTTAGCAAGGGTTCCCCAGAACCTGAAAATTATTTTAGGGGATGTTCTGGGGTATAAAGGTTGAGAAAGGTTGGTGTAGACTCCTTACGTCTTGGGATTGTCTGGCAATTCCACATAAAGCTCCCATTAACTCAGAAAGCCTTGGCTTAGCCATGAACAGCAGAAGACATGGACACATTCCTTCTACTGACCACTGCTGTAAGGGTCACACTCCTTCTACTGACCACCACTGTAAGGTCCATTGCTGATATTGACCTGAATGAACTGGTTTTAGTAAGGGTCCTCCAGAACCTAAAAATTATTTTAGGGGATGTTCTGGGGTATAAAGGTTGAGAAAGGTTGGTGTAGACACCTTACTTCTTGGGATTGTCTGGCAATTCCACATAAAGATCCCATTAACCCAGAAAGCCTTGGCTTAGCCACGAACAGCAAAAGACATGGACACATTCCTTCTACTGACCACCTCTGTAAGGGTCACACTCCTTCTACTGACCACCACTGTAAGGTCCATTGTTGATAGTGAGCCCCCCCAATGAACTGGTTTTATTAAGGGTTCCCCAGGACCTGAAAATTGTTTTATGGGATGCTCTGGGATACAAATGTTGAGAAAGGTTGGTCTGGACACCCTACTTCCTGCGATTGTCCGGCAATTCCACTTAAAACTCTCATTAACTCAGAAAGCCTTGGCTGAGCCATGACCACCAGTAGACATGGGCAACCCGGGAAGTGCAGTGGACAGTAAAGCTCGAAAGTAAGGTCACTCCTGCACCAGAACAAAGTCAAACTATCCCGGCTATTTATACAAGCTGCTTTCCAAAACAGAACTGTTTTTATCATCCCGGGAGCCCTGTCATATGCTCAGGACCTTCTAAGAATCATAGGACATTTCCAGATTCTTCGAGAGACGAAGGAGAGTCAGTGACGGACGTTTAATAAGGTGCGTAGTTTGTTCAGGTAATCCAGCATGGCTATAGAACATCTCGTACTGAAGGTTGGAAGAAAACAAAACTAAACAAAGAAAAGCGTAACCGACAGAGCTCACTGTGTACTTCCACAACGCATGCCCTCCTACAGATCGCCAAATGTGTCCCTTGGCAGGAGGCCAGGAAATAGTAACTGTAAAGAGCGATGTAATGAAATGTTTGCAGCTTTCAAAGTAAGTGATCTTGGTGCAGATTCCCCCAACCTCCCGGTGAACCCCTTGGCGGATTACCAGAATTTGACTTGCACATCATAAAGGAGTTGACATTTATAAGCAGGAGGCTGGTGTGCGCCTTAAACATTTCCTTAATATGAACCTTTCTCAGTTTTATAAGCCCTGCCGATGCCACAAGATACCATACAGTGGATATAAAAAGTCTACACACCCCTGTCAAGATGTCAGGTTTCTGTGATGTAAAAAAATGAGACAAAGATAAATCATTTCAGAACGTTTTCCACCTTTAATGTAACCTATAAACTGTACAACTCAGTTGAACAACAAACTGAAATCTTTTAGGTGGAGGGAAGCAAATATAAAAAACTAAAATAATCTGGTTGCATAAGTGTGCACACCCTTACAATAATCCTTTGTTGAAGCCCCTTTTGATGTGACTCCAGCACTCAGTCTTTTTGGGGATGGGTCTATCAGCATGGCACATCTTGACTTGGCCACTCTTTCTTGCAAAAACACTCCAAATCTGTCAGATTGCGAGGGCGTCTCCTGTGCACAGCCCTCTTAAAAGCACCCCACAGATTCAGGTCTGGGCTCTGGCTGGGCCATTCCAAAACTTTAATCTTTTTCTGGTGAAGCCATTCCTTTGTTGAATTGGATGTATGCTTTGGGTCGTTGTCATGCTGAAAGATGAAGTTCCTCTTCATGTTCAGCTTTCTAGCAGAAGCCTGAAGGTTTTGTGCCGATATTGACTGGCATTTGGAACTGTTCATAATTCCCTCTACCTTGCCTAAGGCCCCAGTTTCAGATGAAGAAAAACAGCCCCAAAGCATGATGCTGCCACCACCATGCTTCACAGTGGGTATGGTGTTCTTTTGGTGATGTGCAGTGTTGTTTTTGCGCTAAACATATTTTTTGGAATTATGGCCAAAAAGTTCAGCCTTGGTCTCATCAGACCAGAACACATTTTACCACATGATTTTGGGAGACTTCAGATATGTTTTTGCAAAATTTAGCCGGGCTTGGATGTTTTTCTTCATAAGAAAAGGTTTCCGTCTTGTCATTCTGCCCCATAGCCCAGACATATGAAGAATACGGGAGATTGTTGTCACATGGACCACACAGCCAGGACTTGGCAGGTATTCCTGCAGCTCCTTTCATGTTGCTGTAGGCCTCTTGGCCGCCTCCTAGACCAGTTTTCTTCTCATCTTTTCATCAATTTTGGAGGGACGTCCAGTTCTTGGTGATATCACTGTTGGTGATGTCACTGTTGGAGATGTCACTGTTGGTGATGTCATTGTTGGTGATGTCACTGTTGGAGATGTCACTGTTGGTGATGTCACTGTTAGTGACGTCACTGTTACGCCATATTTTCTCCACTTGATGATCACAGTCTTCACTGTGTTCCATGGTATATCTAATGCCTTGGAAATTCCTTTGTACCCTTCTGACTGATACTTTTTAACATTGATATCCCTCTGATGGTTTGGAAGCTCTCTGCGGACCATGGCTTTTGCTGTAGGATACGACTAAGAAAAGGAAAGACCGACTAGAACAGCTGAACTTTATTTGGGGTTAATCAGAGGCACTTTAAATGATGGCAGGTGTGTACTGACTCCTGTTTAACATGATTTGGAATGTGATTGCTTCATTCTGAACACAGCTACATCCCCAGTTATAAGAGGGTGTGCACACTTATGAAACCACATTATTTAAGTGTTTTATGTTTACTCCCCCCCCCCCATAAAATATTTTAGTTTGTTTTTCAATTGAGTTGTACAGTTTATAGGTCAAATTAAAAGAAGAAAAAGTAAATACCTGAAATAAAATACCTTTTACCCCGAGGGCCCGGGGTCAGTAGGGGGCCCCATGGTACCTTTTTTATAGGCTTTTTTGAGTGTGGGCAAGGACACAGGGGCCCCATGATCCCCTATTGCCCGGGGGCCCCATGAGTTGTCAGTCCGCCCCTGTATATATATATACATATATATATATATATACATATACACACTTTTTTTGCAGAGGCCCTACAGAATAAAAATGGTGGGTGTTGCATATTTTCATGTCATGCAATATTTGTACAGTGGTTTTTCAAATGCAAATTGTTTGGAACCAATACACTTTATTGGATTTTAATGCACAAAAACACAATATAATACCCAAGTGTTTGGTCAAATAAAAAAGATGATGTTACGCCAAGTAAACAGATACCAAACATGTCAAGTTTTAAACCTGCGGATGCCTGTGTAACAGCGGTACCTAAAATTCTCCATAGGTGCACTTTAAAAGCTATAAAAAGAAAGAGGACGCATCCACCTAGTGCATTATCCTCAAAGCTTTAATTTACAGATAAAAACATAGTAACATACAGGGGCGGACTGACAACTCATGGGGCCCCCGGGCAATAGGGGATCATGGGGCCTCTGTGTCCTTGCACAAACTCAAAAAAGCCTATGAAAAAGGTACCAGGGGCATCTCATGGGGCCCCCTACTGATCCCAGGCCCTCGGGCAGTGCCCAAGTTTCCAAATGATCAGTCCGCCTCTGGTAACACACTCAAAAACCAACTGCCGTATCACAGCTTGTCATAATAAAACCGCAAGTTCCAGCCTGGGGAACATACCGAGTGAAGGTAGAACATGAAAGGACCCAACAAGCTGATGCGTTTCGAGGCCTTGCTTCTTCATCAGAGCCATAAAGGTCTATACTGGGCACCCATGGCACTTTGAAAGCTATTACAGGTTACAAATTTAGAGTCCGGTGCTAGAATTGTTTTCGCTCTGACGTTTGCGGCGATATCTCACGCGTGGTGTGATCGTCGTTTACATATGTGTATGGGACATTTTCATGAGCACGGGAGGTGCTGTATTTTATTTTTCAATAATATATTTTATTTTTTTAAAAATTTTACGCTGTCCCTTTAATTTTTTTCCTTGTTAAAACATTTTATTCATTTTCCAAGCTAGAAACAAGCTCAGGACATGTAAATACATATACAGAAGTATTGGAGAACATGTTGCCCAAAGGCAAGGAGAAAAAAGTCACGTGAAAAACATACAACTGTTAACCACAAATAACATTTGGGAAAATGCAATACAAAGGGGGGGGTAAAGCATGGTTATGGTTCAACGAGGGTGTACTGCACCACAGAACTACCTATAGGTTCCATGCGAAATGAAGGAAGAACAAAAAATGGGATCAGGTTGGAAAGAGGAAAGAAAGAATAAAGGAGGCCAAGAAGGGGAACAGAGGAAGGGAGAGGAGGCATGTGACTTCCACAAGGGGCAATTTGGGACCGGATCAGTGTAGGAAATGGCACGTAGGACCATCATAAGGCGAGGATAAAGAAAAATGTTAAGGGAGGAGCAGCGAATTATCAAAATTCGATGGGAGTAAGTATTCCACCCAGGGGTTTCAGATCTTTAGGAATTTGGGGACAGAGTCCATAATGGTTGTTTCCACTTTGGCGTGAATCATTGCTTGCGTTACTTTGTTTCTAACAGCTAGAATACATAGGGGTGGCAAATTCCATGATTTGGCCATAATTTCATTAACCCCTTTCATTTTTTTAATCACTTTTATTGCTATCTGAAGGGATGAATAACATCCCTTGTGATCACATGGGCAATGACAGGTCCTCCTTATGGAGGGAACTGGGGGTCTATGAGACCACATATCTCTCCTCTGGCCTCTAAAGCATCTAAACAAACTGAGATCAGTTGGATCAGATGCTTGTACAAGCCAAGGAACAAGAGAACGGTCTACTGTGCTCAAGAGTGGTGAAATGATGGAAATATTTCCGGTCCTTGAAAACATCAGTACACGCCTTGATGCCCTCTAGGAGTCGGGGGACACCCAAAGAACTCACTTCAAAAACAAGGAAACGGCGCACTGGCCTAGTGCATTACCTGATAGTTAACTTTAATGAGTTAAAAGGAGATATATACTCACAAACAACTGGGTTGACAAAGGCATATCAGTATCCAAAGCAATCACATTACCAGGTCAGCTTCCGAAGCACAAGAAGACCCTCAAATGGCTGACGTGTTTCGAGGGGCGATCCCCTCATCAGAGTCAATTTCCTCTCTGGCTCTGATGAAGAGGGGATCACCCCTCGAAACACATCAGCCATTTGAGGGCCTTCTTGTGCTTTGGGAGCTGACCTGGTGCCATGATTGCTTTGGATATTGATATGCCTTTGTTAACTGTAATGGGTTAAAAGTATATATATATATATATATATATATATATATATATATATATATACAAACAACTGTGTTGACAAAGGCATATCAATATCCAAAGCAATCACATCACCAGGTCAGCTCTCAAAGAACAAGAAGAGCCTCAAACGGCTGACATGTTTCGAGGGACGATCCCCTCTTCATCAGAGCCAATTTTCTCTCTGGCTCTGATGAAGAGGGGATCACCCCTCAAAACATGTCAGCCAATTGAGGGTCTTCTTGTGCTTCGGGACCTGACCTGGTGATGTGATTGCTTTGGATATTGATATGCCTTTGTCAACACAGTGTGCAGTGACATCAGAGTAAGCCATTTCAGTCCAGGAGAGGAGCCACTACAACTCGGCAAGACTGAAGGGAAGGCCGGAGTTCTGCTTTAAAGCTTGGGATATTCCATGTACTGGATAAGGAACACTGGATGAGGGATTGCAAAACAGGGATTGGATAAGCAGGTTGTAAAGCCGATCACACAGAGATGATTATTGCACCGATACACTGCACAACCAAATATACTATATAGTTTATTACAGTGCACAGCCAGATGATAAGGACTGTGTGGTTCCAGCAGTACAGGAAGGGTGGGGACTCTATAACCCTCAGTTACCCTGCTGGACCATGACTATAATTATCTTTCACATGCAACATGATTAAACAATGTGGTTTGTATAGAGAACGAGGGAAGCAGTGCTATCTAGGGGAGGAAAAAAGAACTGTACAAATAGTAAACCTCAGCCATGCCCAGCTTCCGAAAAAAACAAAACATGGTATGGCCAAGAATACATAGGCTCTCCTTCAAATGAAGTGTTTCCAGTAAAAAGGTACGCTCAACGCAACAGGATACGCAGACAGTCATGTGTTTCTCACTGTAGGATGGCCCTTTTCTGTTGTGCCCTGTGCACCAAGGCAGCTCCACAAAGATGTGGTTTTATGAGTTTGGTGTGGAGGAACAAGTGTCCTGCACAAAGCTTGAACCTCAACCCTACTGCACACCTTTGGGATGAACTGGAACACTGATTTCAAGAAAAGTCTTCTCATCCAACATCAGTAACTGGCCTCAAAAATGGTGGCCTGCTTCATAAAGACATGGTTTGACCAGTTTGGTGTGGAGGAATGCAAGTGGCCTGCATAGAGGCCTAACCTCAAACCTACTGAACACCTTTGGGATGAATTGGAACACCAATTGTGAGTCAGGTCTTTTCATCCAGCATCAGTACCTGACCTCATAAACGGTAACCAGCTCCATAAAGACATGGTTTGACCAGTTTGGTGTGGAAGGCCTTGAGTTTCCTGCGCAGAGCCTTGACCTCAACCTTACCGGACATCTTTGGATTGCTGATGGTGGTCCAGGTCTTCTCATCCAACATCAGTACCTGGCTTCAAAAATGGTGGCCAGCTTCATAAAGACATGGTGTGACTAGTTTGGGGTGGAGGAACTCAAGTTGCCTGCACAGAGCCCTGAGCTCAAACCTACTGAACACCTTTGGGATGAACTGGAACACCATTTATAAGCCAGATTTTCTCATCCAACATCAGTACCTGACCTCAAAATTTGTGCCCAGCTCCATATACACATGGTTTGACCAGTTTGGTGTGGAGAAACCAAAAGTGTCCTGCACAGAGCCCTGACCTTAGCCCTACTTATCACCTTTGGGATGAACTGGAACAGCAATTGCGAGCCAGGTCTTTTCATCCAACATCAGTACCTGGCTTCAAAAATGGTGTCCAGCTTCATAAAGACATGGTTTGACCAGTTTGGTGTGGAGGGCCTTGATCTCAACCTTACCGGACACTTTTGGTTTTCTGATGGTGGTCCAGGTTTTCTCATTCATTATCAGTACTTGGCCTCATTAATAGTGGCCAGCTGCATAAAGACATGGTTTGACCAGTTTGGGGTGGTGGAACTCAAGTGGCCTGCACAGAGCCCTGACCTCAAACCTACTGAACACCTTTGGGATGAACTGGAACACCATTTATAATCCAGATTTTCTCATCAACATCATAAATGGTGCCCAGCTCCATATACACATGGTCTGACCAGTTTTGTGTGGAGGAACCAAAAGTGTCCTGCACAGAGCCCTGACCTCAGCTCTACTTATCACCTTTGGGATGAACTGGAACAGCAATTGCGAGTCAGGTATTCTCATCCAACATCAATACCTGACCTCATAAACGGTGACCAGCTCCATAAAGACATGGTTTGCCCAGTTTGATGTGGAGGGCCTTGAGTTTCCTGCACAGAGCCTGGACCTCAATCTTACCGGACATCTTTGGATTGCTGATGGTGGTCCAGGTCTTCTCATCCAACATCAGTACCTGGCCTCATTAATGGTGGCCAGCTGCATAAAGACATGGTTTGACCAGTTTCATGTGGAGGGCCTTGAGTTTCCTGTACAGAGCCACCTTACTGAACACCTTTGAATGAATTGAATAGGAAGCCTGGTCAATCAACATCAGTACACAATGTCATAAATATTGACTGTTTCCATAAAGACATGGTTTGATGAGTTTGGTGTGGGGGAACTCCAGCAGGGTTGCCACCTCATCCCTTTAAATCAAACACATTATTACACAGGTTGTGAGGCTAATTTATTGCAGATAAGGCATCAAGTGAGTTTAATTACCATGTAAATGAGCCACAGAACCTGTGTAAGGTGTTCAGTTTTAAAGGGATGAGGTGGCCACTCTAAACTCGAGTTGCCCATATAGACCTTTTACCCCAACCCTACATAACACCTTTGGGATGAATTGGAACACTAATTTCAAGCCAAGTTTTCTGATCCAGCATCAGTACCTGACCTCATAAATGGTGGCCAACTCCATAAAGACATGTTTTGACCAGTTTGATTTGGAGGGCCTTGATATATGTGTAGGGTCCTGACCTCAACCCTACTGAACACCTTTGGGATGAATTGGAATGCTAATGGTGGTCCAGGTGTTCTCATCCAACACCAGTACTTTTGACTGAATGGACGCAAATTCCTCCAGCTGGGGGAAGTAATTCCATACTAATGGATATGATTTTGGAATGGGATGTCTAACAAGCTCATAAAGGTGTGATGGTCAAACTTTTTGGTCACATACATAATTTAACCCCTTGGTACCGGCACCTCCCAGCCCTTTAAGGGTTTCGGAAGCTGTGAGGCGGGGCGGGGTTTTAAGGTCCTGTGACCGCCGTGATTCTCCGGGAAAGGTCCCGCTTGAAAGGGGAGATTGGGACCTTTCCGTGAGTACCGGACATGTGTGCTGGGAGCGCGCTCTCAGCACATATGTTTTTGTTAAGTGCACGCAACTGTGCGGCTGCTCGTCGGGAGACCACACATTTGCGTGTGGCCGGCGTGAAGAGGTTAAGCAGTTGTGGACTTGGGATGTATGGTGTACGCCCCAAAAGACTTCATTGAAGGGAATGGGGCATTTCTCGCATGCCCTGTCTCTCTCCCCCACTACAGCAATTCTGGAATGCCAAAATGGGGCAGACAAGCACACTAGGTAGAGGACCTGTCTGGGCAGTTTTGAATGTGTGACGCTAGACAGTAACACACAGTGAAGGTCTCCAGGGAGGTGAACGTCACTGCAGCTCATGCCCAGTTCAGCTCCTGACAGCCTCAGTGAGAAGAATCGCATACAAGGGAAGTCTAATGACTGGGGTTTATTTATTTAAGCTGGTTCATTCAGAATTTTGTGACCTTCTGCACTGAAACCAATCAGCTTTCAGGTTTATTGCTAAAGCTTAAATGAACAAGCTGAAGGTAGAAGCTGATTGGCTGCCATGCACAGCTGCACCAAATTCTGAGTAAACCAGCTTTAGTAAATTAACCTCTTTAGTTTAGGTTCACACCTATGCAGGTTGCGTTTGATGCGTTTCTGCGTTGCGTTTTTATTTCCATTTTTTTTAACCACTTCCAGTCCGAACACTTTCACCCCCTTCCTGTCCAGGCCAATTTTCAGCTTTTAGTGCTATCACACTTTGAATGACAATTGCGCGGTCATGCAACACTGTACCTATATGAATTTTTTAGCATTTTTTTGAGACAGATAAAGCTTTATTTTGGTGGTATTTATTCACCACTAGGATTTTTATCTTTTTTGCTATGTAAATGAAAAAGTCCAAGAATTTTGAAAAAAAGTGTTTTTCTTATAAAATTGTGCAAATAGATAGTATTTCATCAAAAATCTTGGCCAAGATTTATTCCGTTATATTTTTAGTAAAAAAAACAAAAAAAAAACAAATTAGTTTATAACCAAAAATTATAATTTTTAAACATATTTTTTTTATATTATTTTTTTTTTTCTATACTGTCACCCTAGCAGTACAGTGTCACCATGGTGACACTGTACTACTTGTAAGGGGTGATGAAGATTTTTTATTTTTTTTTACACTGATTGCTTTTACACCCATAAAGGATGTAAAAGCAATCATTTCTCCTTCTCTCTAGCTGCATTCTTGCAGCCATTGAGAAATACTGAGTGAGCTGTGATTGGTCACAGCTTGTCACATGGTATAAGGCTGTTGTGAATAGCCCTGTACCATGTGACCTCTGTGATCACTCACAGATTTCACATGTAGTAAGCGACAAGTGACATCTTGCCAGGGGCGGACTGACAACTCATGGGGCCCCCGGGCAAAAGGGGATCATGGGGCCCCTGTGTCCTTGCCCAAACTCAAAAAAGCCTATGAAAAAGGTACCAGTGGCATGTCATGGGGCCCCCTACTGACCCCGGGCCCTCGGTCAGTGCCCGAGTTTCCAAATGGTCAGTCCGCCCCTGCATCTTGCTTACTACTCTGCATGTGATCACTGATTGGCCAATCAGTGATCACATGATCGGGACCTCGTACAGAGGTCTCGTCCGACGATTGGTGTTCCACTGTGTCCGGAGGACACAGCGGGCACCGGATCACGGTGTTGCGCGCTCCCAGGGAGCGCGCACAAGCAGGGGGCAGGGAGGCCGTTTATAAATGGCCACCTGACCCTGCACTGCCATCGTCCGGCCATTTATTTACAATGGCTGGATGGGAGGTGGTTAAAAAAGGATTCTAGTTGCTAGGCAGATTTAAAAAAAAAAAAACGCAGCAAAAACATAATACACGTTCTTCTGCAGCATTTCCATTGAAGTCTATAGAACCAAAAACGCAACGTTTTGCGTTAAAAAAAAGTCCCTGGCCCTTTCCAAAAAACGCACCGGGGTAAAAAACGCAGAGATGTGAACCTGTCCCATAGGAAATAATGCATGGACTGTACTGTGGTTCTGGAGACCGCTGCAGAAAACGCATAGGTGTGAACCTAGGGCAATACCATGTCTCCCCCACATAACACCGGAAATCAGGGAAATAAAAGAGCCAAACCCTGAAGCAAAAAAAAAAAAAAAAAAATTGATATAATAAAGTTTTTAAAAGTTCTTTTAATGTTTATGTTAGATTCTGGGGTAAAAAGATAAAATTTCACTTTAAAATAAACCGTACAGTACAGTACAGACCGTTAACACACATATAACAATATGCATGACACCTGAAATGTGCATAAGAAACCTGAGGCTCCATAGGGAACCTATATACAGAGGAGATATATATATATATATATATATATATATACACACACACATATATATATATATACATACACACAGACTATGGAGGGGGGGGACCTATATACAGAGGGGAGATATATATATATATATATATATATATATATATATACACACACACATATATATATATATACATACACACAGACTATGGAGGGGGGGGACCTATATACAGAGGAGATATATATATATATATATATATATATATATATATACATGTGTGTATAAACACACACATTATACGTATATTTTATATATATATATATATATATATATATACACACACACACACACATACACAGACTATGGAGGGGGAACCTATATACAGAGGAGATATATACATATATATATATATACACACACACATTATACATATATACACATACACAGTATTTCTATATCACAAACCAACTGATGCTGTACAGCGGCACCCTCTGCTGGCCTGACACATTAAAGCACTCTATTGCTAAAAAAAATAAAAAAAAAATAAAAACAAAAATGAAATACTAGCAGGCTGTAAAGAAAATGACTAAAACTAGTCCAGCGGGCAGCGACTCCAATCTACACGCTATTGCACAGCTACGGCTGGTATCTTATAAAGACGCTGTCACTCTGCCCAATCAGGACAAACT
The DNA here is from genome assembly GCF_062004578.1 of Staurois parvus. Classification (NCBI taxonomy): domain Eukaryota; kingdom Metazoa; phylum Chordata; class Amphibia; order Anura; family Ranidae; genus Staurois; species Staurois parvus. Next base: position 324,540 of record NW_028318638.1, read on the forward strand.
GGCAGTGGGGTAGATTTACTAAAACCGGAGCACTTGGAATCTGGTGCAGCTCTGCACGGCAGCCAATCAGCTTCTAACTTCAGCTCGTTCAATTAAGCTTTGGCAATAAAACCTGGAAGCTGATTGGTTTCTAGGCAGAGCTGCACCAGATTTTGTACTCTCCAGTTTGAACAAGACCCCGGTCACACTCGAACATTTTTCATCTCGAAGCTTGGAAACGCTCAACAAGTAAAATCCCATTATTTGCAATTCCCCTGTTCACACTTGAGAGTACTGTCACTTGTAGCAAAACGCCTGTCGTTTAAAAAAGTACTTGCACTACTCTTCAGGCAGATCTGAGCGTTTTGTTCCCCATAGACTTGAATGGAAAACACCTAAACAGTGCGAATAATTGTTTTTTCCACGCGTTTTTTTTTTAAAGTGTTTTCCAAGCGGTTTTTTTTTTAAAGTGTTTTCCAAGCGGTTTTTTTTTTTTTAAAGTGTTTTCCAAGCGTTTTTTTTTTTAAAGTGTAGAATCGTTTTTTTTTTTAAGTGTTTTTCAGGTGTTTTCAGCTCAAACAGCAGTTATTTCTATTGGCTACAGCAAAAATGCCTAAATAAAAAAAGCCTGAAAAAAACCTATAATAATTACAAATCTGCTAAAAAAAAAAAAAAATGCTCAGAGAGTAGAGGAGGGAATCTGGCTGCCATGGCACACCAAACTAGTTCTAGAATCAGTCTATTATTTAAAACGTTTTCAGATGGAGACACCAAAATACACCCGTCACCTATGTGTCAGGGGAGGTCTCTGTGCACGTCTCTGATTTTGTTTCACTTTTTTAACCAGAAGCTTGGCTTACACTTGGGGGCCAAGTCCCAGTTCTCCGTCAGTCTTCTGTCCAATAAGAACACCCTTAAAGTGTTAGTTCACCTTCACAGATAACATATAAAGGAGATGTAACACCGTCCCAGCCTTCCCCTCTCCAGTCCCTGCTGTATATACAGCCTTCCCCTCTCCAGTCCCTGCTGTATATACAGCCTTCCCCTCTCCGGTCCCTGCTGTATATACAGCCTTCCCCACTCCGGTCCCTGCTGTATATACAGCCTTCCCCACTCCGGTCCCTGCTGTATATACAGCCTTCCCCTCTCCGGTCCCTGCTGTATATACAGCCTTCCCCACTCCGGTCCCTGCTGTATATACAGCCTTCCCCTCTCCGGTCCCTGCTGTATATACAGCCTTCCCCTCTCCGGTCCCTGCTGTATATACAGCCTTCCCCACTCCGGTCCCTGCTGTATATACAGCCTTCCCCACTCCGGTCCCTGCTGTATATACAGCCTTCCCCTCTCCGGTCCCTGCTGTATATACAGCCTTCCCCACTCCGGTCCCTGCTGTATATACAGCCTTCCCCTCTCCGGTCCCTGCTGTATATACAGCCTTCCCCTCTCCGGTCCCTGCTGTATATACAGCCTTCCCCTCTCCGGTCCCTGCTGTATATACAGCCTTCCCCACTCCGGTCCCTGCTGTATATACAGCCTTCCCCTCTCCGGTCCCTGCTGTATATACAGCCTTCCCCACTCCGGTCCCTGCTGTATATACAGCCTTCCCCTCTCCGGTCCCTGCTGTATATACAGCCTTCCCCACTCCGGTCCCTGCTGTTTATACAGCCTTCCCCACTCTGGTCCCTGCTGTATATACAGCCTTCCCCTCTCCGGTCCCTGCTGTATAAACAGCCTTCCCCACTCCGGTCCCTGCTGTATATACAGCCTTCCCCTCTCTGGTCCCTGCTGTATATACAGCCTTCCCCTCTCCGGTCCCTGCTGTATAAACAGCCTTCCCCACTCCGGTCCCTGCTGTATATACAGCCTTCCCCTCTCTGGTCCCTGCTGTATATACAGCCTTCCCCTCTCCGGTCCCTGCTGTATATACCGCTGGTGCTGCTGAGCTTCCATTACCCATGCAGCTGATCCATCAGCCCGGGAATTTGAAATCCCAGCTCTTCTCCTTCTTTCTGCAGCACTTCTGTGATGGATCAGAGCAATGCACTGTAATGGCGTCGACCAATCAGAATCCTCTGATCTGTCCTGGAAGCACAAGGAAGATGGATAAGGGCAGGGACTGCAAATCCCTGTACTGCTGGATCAGCTGCATGGGCACTGACAGCTCAGCATCCCCAGAAGTAAGTACAGCAGGGACCGGGGCACTAACAGCTCAGCATCTCCGGAGGTAAGTACAGTGGAGACCGGGGCACTGACAGCTCAGCATCCCGAGAGGTAAGTACAATGGGCATCAGGGCACTGACAGATCAACATCCCCAGAGCTAAGTACAGCAGGGTCTAGGGAACTGAGAGCTTAGCATCCCCAGGAGGAAAGTACAGTGAGAACCGGGGCACTGACAGCTCAGCATCCAGAGAGGTAAGTACAATGGGCATCAGGGCACTGACAGATCAACATCACCGGAGTTAAGTACAGCAGGGACTAGGGAACTGGTAGCTTAGAATCCCTAGGAGGTAAGTACAACGGGGACCGGCGAACTGACAGCTCAGCATCTCCGGAGGTAAGTACAGTGGGAACTGGGGCACTGACAGCTTAACATCCCCAGAGGTAAGTACAACGGGGACCGGCGAACTGACAGCTCAGCATCCCCGGAGGTAAGTAAAACAGGCACCAGGGCACTGACATTTCAGCATCTCCAGAAGTAAGTACAGCTGGGACTGGGGCACTGACATCTCAGCATCCCCGGAGGTAAGTACAGCAGGGACCGGGGCACTGACATCTCAGCATCCCCGGAGGTAAGTACAGCAGGGACCGGGGCACTGACAGCTCAGCATCCCCGGAGGTAAGTACAGCAGGGACCAGGGCACTGACATCTCAGCATCCCCGAAGGTAAGTACAGCAGGGACCGGGGCACTAAGAGCTCAGTATCCCTGGTGGTAAGTACAGCAGGGACCGGGGCACTGACAGCTCAGCATCCCGGAGGTAAGTACAGCAGGGACCGGGGCACTGACAGCTCAGCATCCCTGGAGGTATGTACAGCAGGGACCAGGGCACTGACAGCTCAGCATCCCAGGAGGTAAGTACAGTGGGGACCGGAGGGTGGGTGGGGAGAGTGTATGGTGTTAGTTCACCTACATTTTTTTCTGTAAAGGTGAATGTGCTCTGCAGCACTTTTACTGGACAGGTGGTCAGGGGTTAGCCCAGACATTGGGCCCCTGGTCAGGGGGGAAGCCAGAATCAGAGGGGTGCACAGAGGACATGTTTCTGGCTAATAAAGGTGAAGGCCTCACTGGATCTGCTCCTTATATGTCTACAATGGTAGACGGTTTCAGATAAAAGCATCATATAAAATTGAATAAAATAACTCCTGTGCTCTTCTGTAGTTCTCCCTGTTCAGGCATGGAGATCTGTCCATAGGACGCAGGGAAGAATCGCAGGTTCCTCTGTGGAGCTGTGTGGATCAGTACGTAGCTTCATCCATGTTGTCATCGCTGTCACCGCCAAAGTCCTCCCCGTTATCAAAATAGGACATGATGTAGTCAGTCTCCTACAGAACCAGAGAAAAGGGAGATTAGGGATTGGAACAGTTCTTATCAGCATAGAAATTGAGGATGGAAAAAAAAAGGCAGAACCACTATCGCCGTCCATGTCCCCACTGGGGGGATTAGTCCTCACTTCCTGTCCCTGTGACACTGGTAAATCCAATCAAGGGGAATAGGAAGTAAACTTCCCCAATGGAAGCAAAGTAATAAAAACCTGTAAAATGCATTTAAACAGTAATACAGACAGGGGGAATCAGGGAGGTGAATCCAGAGGACCAACTATTTAAAGATTGGTTCTTTAAATAGTTGGTCCTCTGGATTCACCTCCCTGATTCCAGGAATAGTCATTCCCAAGGAGATAATGTATCGATGAATAAAGGAAAACCGCAAACACTCAACATCAGGGCTATCCTATTTACAGAGCTGACCGCGTGAGGTTTGGCATTTGTCACAGAAATAAAAACCTGACAGGAGTCCAACCCTTCCATTACACCCAAAAAAAAAAATGCCGGGTGGGTGAAATCAATCTATGGAGCGTTTTTTTATAAACTGCCATGCAGAAAACTTGCTTGGGCAACCAATTGATTCTTTGACTGTCTGTGATCAAGCTGCCATACACAGGGAAGATCACAGGCAAAACGCACAGAGCCAGTCAGATTGGCTCTGTGTCTTGCAATCGCTGTGAACCAATCACAGCAATCGACAGATGAGCAACAATCTGTGCAGAAGAAAGGATAGGCAACTGCTGACACCGGCATGAGGAGGAAGGACCCATCACATCACGGCCAGGAGACAGTCGAATTTAGAGCATATATTCTGTATAATTTTGGATATGTGGGGGTGGGGTGGGGGGGGAGAGCAGGGGCTTCAGGGAGAGTGTGGGGGGAATTGGGGCCATAGCTGGATGTTTGTTGTAAGAACACATCTGTAATCTTCCAGCTCTCTTACCTCCTCATGTTCCTCTTCATCGTAGTCTTCCTCTTCTTCCTTATCTTCCTCCTCCTCTTTGTTCCCTTCTTCCTCCTCGGAGCTCACTTCTTCCTCTTTTTTCTCAAGATTCTACAACGATAGACAACACCTTTATGTCACTTAAAACAGGACCCCTTCCAACGGGCCACAGTGGGCCCCATGCACTTTTATGTCATCCAAAACAGGACCCTTCCAATAGACCACAGTGGGCCCCATGCACTTTTATGTTATCCAAAACAGGACCCTTCCAATAGACCACAGTGGGCCCCATGCACTTTTATGTCATCCAAAACAGGACCCTTCCAATAGACCACAGTGGGCCCCATGCACTTTTATGTCATCCAAAACAGGACCCTTCCAATAGACCACAGTGGGCCCCTTGCACTTTTATGAAATCTGTAACAGGACCCCTTCCAATGGGCCACAGTGGGCCCCATGCACTTTTATGAAATCTGGAACAGGATACCTTACAATGGGCCATAGTGGGCCCCATGTACTTTTATGTCATCCAAAACAAGGCCTCTTCCAACGGGCCACAATGGGCCCCATGCACTTTTATGTCATCCAAAACAGGACCCTTCCAATAGACTACAGTGGGCCCCATGCATTTTTATGAAATCTGTAACAGGATACCTTCCAATGGGCCACAGTGGGCACCATGTACTTTTATGTCATCCAAAACAGGACCCCTTCCAACAGGCCACAGTGGGCCCCATGCACTTTTATGTCATCCAAAACAGGAACCTTCCAATAGACCACAGTGGGCCCCATGCACTTTTATGAAATCTGTAACAGGATACCTTCCAATGGGCCACAGTGGGCCCCATGCACTTTTATGTCATCCAAAACAGGACCCTTCCAATGGGTCCATGTACATGGAGCCTAACAGTGACTGTATCTGAATAGTAGCAAGCATTGTTCAGCTGAGATCTTTCCACCTGGGCCCTTTGAATTTCAAACCGAAGTAGGTCGAGCCAGGCAGTGCTGACGGTGTCACCCACAGCTTAAATTATGGGAGGAATAAGACAAAATTGAAGCCATATATACGGCAAGCAGAACTCTGAGGTCTATTGGCCTACCCATCCATATTTGGACCCCCTGGAACAACTGCTGTAACAGGAAAGTAGGGGGAAGACTAAGTCATTAAAAAGGAAAGTAGGGGGAAGACTAGGTTATTAACCATTTGACGCCCGGCCTATAGCCGAATAGTGTCCGTAAAAATGTATTAGCTTTCCGGGAGGACGCCATATGGCTGCACTGTGAATGTTTACATGTTATGTGCAATTAAACCATGGCAACATCTAATGTTTGTGTAGTATTATGTTCAGCAGACTGTGTTCTTCTATTGTTGTGACTTAGATGACGTTCAGAGCACATTTTATGCCCAATTCATGCAAAACTCCACATAATCCCAAGGGGTTCACATACTTTTTCTTGCAACTGTATATTTTTTTTTTACACTGTCACCAGTCAGTGTCCCTGATCACCGCCATGCCAGTTATATGATGACGCTGTACTGCACTGGTGACAGTATGTAAAAAAAAATAGTGAAAATATTTTTTTTTATTTTTTCATTTTCCGAAAAATTATGACAAAAAAAATACAACTTCAAAAAACTCGCCATGCCTCTTATGAAGTACGTCGGACTGTCTACTCTGCAAAAAGGGGTAATTTGGGGGATATCTGTACTGTTCTGACATTTGGGGGATATCTGCACTGTTCTGACATTTGGGGGATATCTGTCCTGTCCTGACATTTGGGGGATATGTGTACTGTTCTGACATTTGGGGGATATCTGTACTGTCCTGACATTTGGGGGATATCTGTACTGTCCTGACATTTGGGGGGATATCTGTACCGTCCTGACATTTGGGGGATATCTGTACCGTCCTGACATTTGGGGGATATCTGTACTGTCCTGACATTTGGGGGATATCTGTACTGTTCTGACATTTGGGGGGATATCTGTACTGTTCTGACAGTGGGGGATATCTGTGCTGTCCTGACATTTGGAGGATATCTGTACTGTTCTGACATTTGGGGGATATCTGTTCTGTCCTGACATTTGGGGGATATCTGTTCTGTCCTGACATTTGGGGGATATCTGTACTATTCTGACATTCTTGAACCTCAAGAAATTAGATTGGCTGTCAGTACTTCAGGATTGATCAATTTTCAGATCTATACCATAGTTTGTGAACTCTATAACTTTCCTACAAACTAAATAATACATCCTAATTTGGGTTATTTTCACCAAAGACATGTAGCGGAATACATCTCGGCCTAAATCTATGAAGAACAATTATTTATTTGCAAACTTTTATAATAGAAACAAAGAAAAACGTGTTTTTTTTTTCAAAATTTTCGGTCTTTTTTGTTAATTTAGCAAAAAATAAAACCCCAGCGATGATTAAATACCACCAAAAGAAAGCTCTAGTTGTGTGAAGAAAATGATAACATTTTAGTTTGGGTACAATGTTGTATGACCGCGCAATTGTCATTCAAAGTGTGAGAGCGCTGAAACCTGAAAAATGGCCTGGGCAGGAAGGTGTAAAATTGCCCGGTATTGAATTGGTTAAAAAGGAAAGTAGGAGGAAGACTAGTTTATTAAAAAGGAAGGTAGGGGGAAGACTAAATTATTAAAAAGGAAAGTAGGGGGAAGACTAGTTTATTAAAAAGGAAAGTAGGGGGAAGACTAGTTTATTAAAAAGGAAAGTAGGGGGAAGACTAGTTTATTAAAAAGGAAAGTAGGGGGAAGACTAGTTTATTAAAAAGGAAAGTAGGGGGAAGACTAGTTTATTAAAAAGGAAAGTAGGGGGAAGACTAGTTTATTAAAAAGGAAAGTAGGGGGAAGACTAAGTTATTAAAAAGGAAAGTAGGGGGAAGACTAGTTTATTAAAAAGGAAAGTAGGGGGAAGACTAGTTTATTAAAAAGGAAGGTAGGGGGAAGACTAGTTTATTAAAAAGGAAAGTAGGGGGAAGACTAGTTTATTAAAAAGGAAAGTAGGGGGAAGACTAGTTTATTAAAAAGGAAAGTAGGGGGAAGACTAGTTTATTAAAAAGGAAGGTAGGGGGAAGACTAGTTTATTAAAAAGGAAAGTAGGGGGAAGACTAGTTTATTAAAAAGGAAAGTAGGGGGAAGACTAGTTTATTAAAAAGGAAAGTAGGGGGAAGACTAGTTTATTAAAAAGGAAAGTAGGGGGAAGACTAAGTTATTAAAAAGGAAAGTAGGGGGAAGACTAGTTTATTAAAAAGGAAAGTAGGGGGAAGACTAAGTTATTAAAAAGGAAAGTAGGGGGAAGACTAGTTTATTAAAAAGGAAAGTAGGGGGAAGACTAGTTTATTAAAAAGGAAAGTAGGGGGAAGACTAAGTTATTAAAAAGGAAGGTAGGGGGAAGACTAAGTTATTAAAAAGGAAAGTAGGGGGAAGACTAGGTTATTAAAAAGGAAAGTAGGGGGAAGACTAGTTTATTAAAAAGGAAAGTAGGGGGAAGACTAAGTTACTAAAAAGGAAGGTAGGGGGAAGACTAAATTATTAAAAATGAAAGTAGGGGAAAGAATAGGTTATTAAAAAGGAAAGTAGGGGGAAGGCTAGTTTATTAAAAAGTCTATCAGACTGCATATCTATTTAATGCAGGCTTTGGCGGCCAGGCAAGCAGCATTTTTCGGCATATTACACAAGCCTGTACACAGATGTATACCAACACTTACAGCAGAAGGAAGAGAGAAGCATTGTTACTAAGTCAACAATGGCTGTCACAATATGAAGCTAGCGATGTGAGAAGCGGCCCGCTCTGCTGTCTGGCAGCTGTATTGTGTGTGTATTGTCTGGGGGATGATGAACAGTCTAATGATACGGCAATCATGGCTGCCAGGAGGAGGCTGAAAGGAAAATGTGACAGGAGAAATTGTGGCAATTGTTATTGTCAGCTTATTATTCCCACGCTTACTAGAACAGGTCCGGGTCCCGGCGTACAATATACTCAGACATGGAACGCTGATGTGCGGTTATTTTTTTTTTTTTTTCTGAAGAAAATGTAGAGTCACGGGGTCCACGCTGGGTAATAACAAAAGTGGCCGTGTTCCTTTCTGACTTCCCAAAACTACCGGAGCTGATATGCCCCACCAAACATCAGAGCCAGGGTGACAACATTCTAATAGTTACAGATAAGAAATACAGTGGTGTCACCTCTCCGTCCCCAACCTGCTGACTGGACAGCTAAGAAGCAGCAAACTGATGAGGCCATCTCTCTGCTCTCTCCTACTATCAGCAGTTTCCTTGCACATTTGCATTGGCCTCACCTGACTGGCTCCCGGTCCTGCCCCTTCCTCTCCCAGTCTAAGTACTGCTGTATATGACATCACAAGGGGCTGATACCGGGTCAAATTCTAGTACCCACACTACATCTAATCATTAATGAACCTCTTGCCAACTGCGCAATGCCTATATACAGTAGAAAGCTTTAAAGTGGTTCCCAAGCCTCAAGGTTTTTTACCTTAAAGCGGAGTTCCACCTAAAAAAAAATAATAAAAGTCAGCAGCTACAAAAACTGTAGCTGCTAAATTTTAAAATATAGGCACTTACCTGTCCCTCGGTCCAGCGGAGTCCTCACCACCGCAGGTTTCACCGGCCGTCTTCTCTCCCTGGCGCCGGCATCTTCAGTGTGGGCACCCGGCTGTGACAGCTTGCGGCTTCAAAACCGGGAGCCCACTGCGCATGCGCAAGAAGCGCTGCGCTTTGTGAATGGCCCCGTAGTCTTCTGGGACCTGTCACGTGTCCCAGAAGACTACGGGGAGGGAGGATAACTTACGCTTCCGATCACCTAGGCGATCGCAGCGGAGGTGGGAGCGGGTACCTATGCCCCCCCCCCCCCGCTCCCAAAAGGTGCCAATCCTTAATGGGGAGCGGGGGACAAAGGCTTAAAGCGGAACTTCCCCTTTTGGTTGGAGCTCCGCTTTAATGTGATCTATGCATAACCTTCTGTGTCACAGACTTGAACCTTCACCCCCTTATACTAACCTGGACCCCAATGCAATCCAGCGATGTGTACGAGAGCTGTGGCTCTCCTGGCTTTGTCCCTCCTCATTAGGCAGATCGATAGCCATGGGAGGAATTGGCTCCCGCTCCTGTCAATCAATTCCAGTGACGAGGAAATGGGGGGCAGGGCTGAGTTCCACTGTCTGTGTCAATGGACTCAGGAGCGAGCCTGCACGAGTGCCCCATTGGTATCGGCTTCCTATTGGGGGCATCAGCAAGAGAGGAGGAGTTGGGAGCGCCACCAGGGGACCCGAGAAGAGGAGAAGGTACGCACAGACATGTTTATTTTCTTTTTTTTTTTCCTTTACAGCCACTTTAATGCCCAGACTGCCCATGCGCATTCATGGTGGCATGAGGCTGGGTGCTGAAAGCATGCTCCCAGCATACTGACCAAGTGGTCACCGACAGCTGTCAGTCAAGGCTTCTGATCAAGACCCAGCGGTCACGTGATACAGAGCCATTCGCAGCAGTCACATGACACAGAAGCCAGGCCCCTCCCAGGCATTAAATCCCACTTAAAGGGCTGCCAGGAAGTGGTGTTGGGGGTTAATGAATAAAGTGCTGCATTATTTTATGTTTCCGTTCTGCCCAGATTTCAGCCTTAAAGCGGTAGTAAATGCTGGGGGGGGGGGAAATTCCCTGCAAGACAAAGGCATAATGTGCTGATACCCATCACATACTAGCACATGTCACCGATGACAGAACTTCCATCTTCACCCGGTCCTTGTTCCGGGTTCAGGGGCTCTGGCGGCTTGAATGGCTGAGCCGTGATGACGTCACTCTCGCACGCACACCCAGTCACTTTTTATGGCTCACAGCTCTGAAGGGACGGCACGGACATGCTGTTCCTTTAAAGCAGATGCGCAGGTGCTCTACACAGGAAAATATCTCAATGGTGCAAAATTTACAATACCTATAACAAGGCTTACCTGTAGGTACAAGTTAAAAAAAAAAAATCTGACCTTACTACCACTTTAACCCCTTGATGCCGATGTAACACTAATATGCGGCCTCACAGAACTGGGCTTTTTTCCATGGGGCCCCATATTTGTGTACCTGTCTTTGTGCTGGGAGCGTGCCGCACAGCGTGCTCCCAGCCAGGGGTGTATTTACCACAAGGCAAACAAGGCTCTTGCCTAGGGCGGCATTTTTCAGGGGAGCAGCAGCTCCCTTCAGAAGAAGGGATGGAAGAAGAGACATGGTGCCATGGGAACCAGGTGGGATCTGAGAGAGGCTGAGGGCTGCCTGATGGTGTATTTAGAGTCTGACTCTCAATCCCAGGGATGTCTGGGGGGTAGTGGAAGGCACTCATAGGTGGGGGGCAGGGGTGTTGTTGGTCAATGTCAAGCTCTCTCCGCGGAAGGGGGGATGGTGTTGGTCGGTGTCCGTGGGGGCAGACAATTTTTGTGTTGCCTAGGGCAGCATAAAATCTAAATGCACCACTGCTCCCAGCACAAAGACCGCGGTGTCACTGAGAGCCCCAGGCCCCGTTCTAACGGTCGGGACCTGGGATTCCGGGTCACATGATCGCTATGATAGCCTCTGATTGGCTATCACAGTGATCAGTCACTGTACAGTCCGGCCCCCTTTTTTTTTTTTTTCACTCTATGAATGGAGGAGAGAGATACATTGTATCTCTCTAACTCCTGGCATAGAGGGGGAAAAAAAGAGGGGTGTCACTGAGAGCCCCAGGTCCCGTTCTAACGATCGGGACCCAGGACTCCCGATTCCGGGTCACATGATCGCTGTGATAGCCTCTGATTGGCTATCACAGTGATCAGTCACTGTATAGCCCAGCCCCCTTGTTTTTTCTCACTCTATGAATGGAGGAGAGAGATACATTGTATCTCTCTAACTCCTGGCATAGAGGGGGAAAAAAAGAGGGGTGTCACTGAGAGCCCCAGGTCCCGTTCTAACGATCGGGACCCGGGACTCCCGATTCCGGGTCACATGATCGCTGTGATAGCCTCTGATTGGCTATCACAGTGATCAGTCACTGTACATCCCAGCCCCCTTGTTTTTTGTTTTTTTTTCACTCTATGAATGGAGGAGAGAGATACATTGTATCTCTCTAGAGGGGAAAAAAATGTTTGTTAAAAAAAAAAGATAAATATTAAAAAATAAAATAAAAAATAAAGAAAAAATACCTAGATCAAGGTTTGATCTAGTTCATTGGCAGGGTGTTTGGCTCAAGGTCAGGGTCAGAGGTCAAGATCAAAAGGTCAGGGTCAAAGGTCAGGTTTTTTTTTTTTTTTTTTTAAATTGGTATTAAGTGTCTGTGTTTTAGGTAAACAGAAAACAAAATGCACACTATTGTTTCTGGGCTGTACTCCGGGTACAAACAACAAATAACACACATATATGGTATCCCTGCTAGCTGAAGACCCCCCCCCCCGACATTCTCATCCCCACGCTAATGTCGTTTTAAATTAAAGTTTTTCATTACATACCTTGTTTTAGATCCAGTGATGTCATAGGTTGATCCCTGTGTTTCTCTATGCAATAGCAGGCAGATCATGGTTGGTGGGAGGGGCCAGCATGCTGCTGTACAGGTTGCTGGACTCAATACTCCTGTAAAGAGCTCAGTCCTAGTGCGAGCAGTGGGCTGGCTTTTAGGAGGAGTTATGCAAATATATATATAAAAAAAGGTCTTGATAGGTTGAGGTCAGTCTGGGGAAGTGGGCGTTGCTAGAAAAGCATATTTGTATGCAGACCGCCCAGGAAAAAAAAACTCTACATGTGATGCTGCGCCTCCATGACAGAACTGAAACCCAACGAATGACAGGGGAGGGTCATGGACACTCAGGATGGGGTGGAAAGCGCTAGATGATGAAGGGCATCCTCCAGCCAGGAAATGAGGCGGAGTCTGTCTGACTTGCTGCAGCTTCTAATGCACATTGCGAGAATCAGAGGAAGCCAATTCAACAACTGTGCAAGACTGAAGGGAAGGCCAGAAATGCCTCGTGTTTTAGTCTGTGTCCCCATTGGGAAGTTTTACCTTCACTTCCTGGTTCATGAATAGAAACTCTGCCCCCCCCCCTCCACATGCACAGCTGGAAGTCATCCTTACCTCCAATTTTTTTATAATCTCCTCTTTATCTAACGGGATCCTCTGCTTGTGCTTGGGCAGGATGACTGTGGACTCTGCAGGAGAAGGAAAGAGACAACGTTGTAGAAAACCGTGACCTGAAGATCTGCCAGGAAAGGTAAAAGGGGAACAAAACGCTTCACATACAGCAATCACATTCCTGTTATTTTCCAGTGGATGTTAGATGATAAAAATCTAAATCTCTAAACATGTAGTACATACAGTAAAGTCACCAATCAGGCTGTTGTCTGGCAGAGCAGTGTAACTCTGAGGAAAGGATGAAAAGAAAAACACATTCCTTCAGCAGGTTAGACAGCTCATAGAACAATCAGCCATAATAATATCACTGCTGACAGGTAAAGTGAATAATATTGAGCATCTCCTTACAATGGCACCTGAAAGTGGGGGGGGGGTATATTAAGCAGCAAGTGAACATGTTGTCTCTGAAGTTGATATGTTGAAAGCAATAAAAATGGGCAAATGCAGGGCCGGGACAAGGGGTGGGCAGGAGGGGAAGCTGCACCGGGCAGTGGTGTATGTAGGATTTGTGCTGCTCTCGGCAACATGAAAATCGGTCACCCCACGTGGAGAAAGCCTAACACTGACCAACGTCACCCTCCCAACCCCGCGGAGGAGAGAGCCTGACACTGAGCAATACCACCTTCCCACCCCCGCGGAGGAGAGAGCCTGACATTGACCAACGCCACCTTCCCACCCCCGCAGAGGAGCGAGTCTGACACTGACCAACGCCACCCTCCCACCCCCACAGAGGAGAGAGCCTGACACTGAGCAATACCACCTTCCCACCCCTGCGGAGGAGAGAGCCTGACATTGACCAGCACCGACTTCCCATCCCCGCGGAGGAGAGAGCCTGACACTGACCAACGCCACCCTCCCACCCGCGCAGAGGAGAGAACCTGACACTGACCAACGCCACCTTCCCACCCCAGCAGAGGAGAGAGCCCAACACTGACCAATGCCACCTTCCCACCCCAGCAGAGGAGAGAGCCTAACACTGACCAACGCCACCCTCCCACCCCCCACGGAGGAGAGAGCCTGACACTGACCAACACCACCTTCCCACCCCCCCGCGGAGGAGAGAGCCTGAAACTGACCAACGCCGCCTTCCCACCCCAGCGGAGGAGAAAGCCTGACACTGACCAACGCCAACTTCCCACCCCTGCAGAGGAGAGACCCTGACACTGACCAACACCACCTTCCCACCCCCGCAGAGGAGAGAGCCTGACACTGACCAACGCCACCTTCCCACCCCCATGGAGGAAAGAGCCTGACAGTGACCAACGCCACCTTCCCACCCCGCGGAGGAAAGAGCCTGACAGTGACCAACGCCACCTTCCCACCCCCACGGAGGAGAGAGCCTGACACTGACCAACGCCGCCTTCCCACCCCTGCAGAGGAGAAAGCCTGACACTGACCAACGCCAACTTCCCACCCCTGCAGAGGAGAGACCCTGACAGTGACCAACGCCACCTTCCCACCCCCGCAGAGGAGAGAGCCTGACACTGACCAACGCCACCTTCCCACCCCCACGGAGGAAAGAGCCTGACAGTGACCAACGCCACCTTCCCACCCCCACGGAGGAAAGAGCCTGACAGTGACCAACGCCACCCTCCCACCCCCATGGAGGAGAGAGCCTGACAGTGACAAACGCCACCTCCCCCCCCCCCCTCCCCGCAGAGCAGAGAGCCTGAGACATTGACCAACAACATCTACAATGTGCCTACAATGGGCACAAGAGCATCAGAACTGGACCACGGAGCAATGGAAGAAGGTGGCCTGGTCTGATGAACTCAAGAATGGTTTGAGGAACACAACAATACTGAGAGGTTGATGCATCAGAAACACAGGAAACCCGCATGTGTTTTTATTGAGTTTTTGCAATAGTGCACTGTGAAAGCAGCCCTAAATCTGCCTTGACATGCATGTTAACAGCTTCTGCGCCGCCCTATAGCAGAAATACTGCTACAAGGCGGAACGAGTGTGCATAATCACGTATATATACACGTGAATTTGCAGTTCAGTGTAGGGGGCGCACGCCTTACCCGCACCGCCATTGTCGGCCTCGGCTGTCAATCACTGGGTCCCGGCCGGTGATTCCTCGCCGGCAACGGCGATCTCCGAGTATTACCGATGGGGGAGAGACCTGTATGTTAACAATACAGATATCTCCCCTGTCAGCTCCTGCACACTGCTTTGTATGGCTCTGCTCAGCAGAGCCATACAAATCAGTGTGCTTACAGCGTAAAGCACACACACAGCTAACCCTTTGATCGCCCCAGATGTTAACCCCTTTCTGCCCAGTGCCATTGGTACAGTGTCAGTGCTCTTTATTAACACTGATCACTGTATTGGTGTCACCGGGGATGTCAGTGACACCAAGTCAGTTCCCACCAGTGTCAGAATGCCCGCCGCAGTCCCGCTATAAGACGCTGATCGCCATTACTAGTAAAAAAAAAATGCAGTATCTATACTGCCATTTGTAAACAATATAACGTTCACGTAAACCAATTAATTTACACGTATTGGGAATATTTTTTGTCACAGAATACATTTTGGCCTAAATTTATGATGAAATTTGATTTTTTAAAAAAATTTTCTGGACATGTTTAACAGCAAAAAGTCAAAAATATTGTTTTTTTTTTCCAAAGTGTCTTTTTTGTTTATAGCGCAAAAAAAACAAAAAATGCAGAGGCGATCAAATACCTCCGAAAGAAAGCTCAATTTGTGGGAAAAAAAGACATAAATTTCAGTTGGGTGCAGCACTGCATGATCGCGCAATTGTCAAAGTAATGCACAAAATGGCCTGGTCAGGAAGGGGGCCTAATCCTCAGGAGGGCAAGTGGTTAACCATCTCCCGTTCGGCCCATGTATATAAACGGCCGGACAATGGCATTGCAAGGTCGGGTGGCCGTTTATAAATGGCCTCCCCGCACCCTGCTTGTGCGCGTTCCCTGGGAGCTCGCAGCACCGCGATCCGGTGCTCGCTGTGTCCTCCGAACACAGTGGAATACCGATCGTTGGACAGGACCTCTGAGCGAGGTCCCGATCATGTGATCACTGATTGGCCAATCAGTGATCACATGCAGAGTAGTAAGCAAAATGTCACTTCTGATATGATTGCTTACTACGTGTGAAATCTGTGAATGATCACAGAGATCACATGGTACAAGGCTATTCACAACAGCCTTGTACCATGTGACAAGCTGTGACCAATCACAGCTCACACAGTAGTTCTCAATGGCTGCAAGAATGCAGCTAAAGAGAAGGAGAAATTATTGCTTTTACAGCCTTTATGGGTTTAAATGCAATCAGTGTAAAAAAAAAAAATCTTCATCACCCCCCACAAGTAGAACAGTGTCACCATGGTGACACTGTACTGCTAGGGTGACAGTATGTAAAAAAAAACAAAACCTAAATAATAATATAAAAAAAATAAAAAAATGTAAAATTTTTTTTTAAAAAATTTATAATTTTTGGTTATAAACTAATTTGGGTTATTTAATTTTTTTTACTAAAAAGATAACAGAATAAATTTTGGCCAAGATTTATGATGAAATACTATTTATTTGCAAAATTTATTTTTTATTTTTTTTTTTTTTTTTTTCTTTTACAAAGAGCTTTATTGAATAGTAAGCAAAAAAATAAACAGACATTCGGAGCATAAATTCAAGGACCAACAATTATGGATCATGTTAAATGACGAGGAACTTGTTCAAGGCATGTATCAATAAAGCCATAAGCTGAAGAGTTAACATAGAAGCCTTGTAGGAATAGGTGGAGGAAGGGGTTATAAGGGAATGATTAACAAACCTTTGTGGGTCCATGATAATGTAAACTCCAGAGAGAGTTTTAGCTACATCAACATTATAGAAGAAGAGGCCTCTCCAAAAAATTATTCATGCTCATAACCTAGAGAAAGTATTGCGGATGTAGCGCAGGAAACAACAAGCACAATCTGTGAAATATATTTAAGGACAAAGTGAACAGCAGGAAAGGAAAAGACATACAATAGAGAGACACGGACATCACAAACAACAACGACAACACTAAAAAAAAAAAAAAAAAAAAGGGGAAAGGGGGGGAAGTTGGGGCTCCAAGGGGATCACGGCAAAATCCAACCTCATATCGACAGGAGAGATTGGTCGAATCTCGAGGGTTGAGCTACATCCAACCAGGGGCGCCATATCTGCAAAAATTTTGTATGGGTATCTAACAATATGGCCGTCAATTTTTCATTAGCCATGATGAAATTCATCCGATTTTTGACAGCCTCAAAACTAAGGACAGGAGTCTTCCAAGCCCTTGCAATTGTCAATTTAGTTGCCATAAATAAGTGTGATGCCAGCTGCCGTTCAGAACGGAGAAGACCCTCCAATGGTTTAAATAAAAGTGCTTCATACGGATTACGCTTGATGTCTGTGTGAAGTGCGGAGAAGGGCGTACACCCTAATCCATAATCTACTTACTTTAGGGCAAGTCCACCATATGTGGGCCATGGTGCCCAATTGTTGGCAACCCCGAAAACAGACTGGGGAATATGTAGGGATAAAACTAGCTAGGCGAGCAGGCGTATAATACCATCGGTATAGAATTTTGTAGGCATTCTCAAGGATAATGACATTCCTAGAACATTTAGAGATTGCTTGGGTCATGTTCTGCCAGTCCTGTTGATCCAGGGTCCCCCCTAATTCAGACTGCCAACGCTGATGATAAGAACGAACCGGAGGGGTTCTATAAGATATAATGGAAGAATAAATCAAAGAGATCAAACCCGGGGCATGAGGTCTATGTCTGCACTGGCTTTCAAAGGGGGACAGACGATAAGGTCCCGAATGCGTACGTATCAGTGTTTTTAGGAAATGATGAAGTTGAAGGTAACCAAAATGTTCTCGAAGGGGGATATTATAAGAAGAGCGCAGAGCGTCAAAGGTAATTATTCTAGTGGGAGATAGAAGTGAGTGAACATCATAAAAACCATGCGCCTGCCACCATGCAAACTGTCTAGGATTATCCCTACCCGGAGGGAATAATGGATTATGTAATAGACGTAACAGCGGAAGGTGAGGAGAGATAAGGCCAGCGGAGTACTTGATAGAATCCCAAAGACGTAGCGATAACATCAGCGTTGGACTAAGGGTAGATGGACGTTGAGAAGGAGGAAGCCATGGCAAGGAGGAGAGCGGTATTGGATGAGAGTCCATCATATCTACAACAGCCCACAGAGGGAAGTGATGAGATGCATGAACATGAGCCAAGGGGGCAATATTAGCCGCCAAATAATAAGACTGGAGATTCGGAACCGATAACCCGCCCGCACTCCGTCGCGCGAATAAGATATGTTTGCTAATTCTGGGTCGAGAGGAGCTCCAGATAAAGGACAAAAGTTTTCGCTGATGGATACGCAATATATGCGAAGGTACTGGAACTGGCAAGACACGAAATAGGTAAAGTAGTTTTGGGAGATAGGTCATACGGATTGCATTAATTCTGCCGAACCATGAAAGCGGGAAATGAGACCAAGAGGACAATAACTCAGTCAGCTCATGAAAAACAGTAGGAAAATTAGCCTGATACAGTCCATCATAGGTCGGGGTAAGCTTAATTCCTAGATACGGTAATGCCGAAAGCCATTGAAAAGGGGAACGTTTGCTTCAGAGTAACCAAAAGTGATGGTGAGAGGGTAACTGACATAGCTCTTGATTTTGCTGGGTTGACATGTAAACCTGAAAGGGCTGCAAAGGAATCGAGGACTGCGAGCAAATTAGGCAGAGTAATCCCCGGGTTCGAGATTGACAATAATATGTCATCTGCAAACAAAGACAATTTATATTGGGAGCCGGCCACATCAATCCCCTTAATATCAGGATGTAAACGGATGGCTTCAGCCAACGGTTCCAAGGCTAAGATAAAAAGTAAAGGGGAAAGCGGGCAACCCTGTCTAGTGCCTCTGGCAACCGAGAACGTAGAAGACTCGAATCCGTAGTATCTAAGCTTCGCTTGAGGAGATGTGTATAGCGAAGAGATGCAGCGTAAAAAGGAAGGGCCAAAGCCAAAGCGATGAAGGACCGATAGAAGATACGGCCAGGATAAAGTGTCGAAGGCCTTATTGATGTCTAAAGATAAGAGCATCATATCAAGTTTACGAGTTATTTGCAAAATTTTATAAGAAAAACACTTTTTTTCAAAATTTTTGGACATTTTCATTTACATAGCAAAAAAAATTAAAATCCCAGCGATGAATAAATACCACCAAAATAAAGTTTTATCTGTCTCAAAAAATGCTAAAAAAATTCATATGGGTACAGTGTTGCATGACCGCGCAATTGTCATTCAAAGTGTGATAGCGCTGAAAGCTGAAAATTGGCCTGGACAGGAAGAGGGTGAAAGTGTCTGGACAGGAAGGGGGTGAAAGTGTCTGGACAGGAAGGGGGTGAAAGTGTCCGGACAGGAAGGGGGTGAAAGTGTCTGGACTGGAAGGGGGTGAAAGTGTCTGGACAGGAAGGGGGTGAAAGTGTCTGGACAGGAAGGGGGTGAAAGTGTCTGGACAGGAAGGGGGTGAAAGTGTCTGGACAGCAAGGGGGTGAAAGTGTCTGGACAGGAAGGGGGGTAAAAGTGTCTGGACAGGAAGGGGGTGAAAGTGTCTGGACAGGAAGGGGGTGAAAGTGTCCGGACTGGAAGGGGGTGAAAGTGTCTGGACAGGAAGGGGGTGAAAGTGTCCGGACAGGAAGGGGGTGAAAGTGTCTGGACTGGAAGGGGGTGAAAGTGTCTGGACAGAAGGGGGTGAAAGTGTCTGGACAGAAAGGGGGTGAAAGTGTCTGGACTGGAAGGGGGTGAAAGTGTCTGGACAGGAAGGGGGTGAAAGTGTCCGGACAGGAAGGGGGTGAAAGTGTCTGGACTGGAAGGGGGTGAAAGTGTCTGGACAGGAAGGGGGTAAAAGTGTCCGGACAGGAAGGAGGTAAAAGTGTCCGGACTGGAAGGGGGTAAAAGTGTCTGCACCTGAAGGGGGTAAAAGTGTCTGGACAGGAAGGGGGTAAAAGTATCCGGACAGGAAGGGGGTGAAAGTGTCCGGACTGGAAGTGGTTAATAAAAATGTGCAGACACCATGATCAGCCGCTAGATGGCGTTCTAATAGTTACTGCTCCGTTGATGCATTTTGGTTTTGGCAAAGGATTTAATCAAAAAGCTTAAAAACGGAGCTTTTCGCATTTCAGAAAGAATAAAAGTGTCCTGCCGCACGTACTGGGCGGAACTGGAGAAAAAAGGATTGGCAAGGCATCTGTTCGTAATTCTCTGATCACTTTCCTTATCCAAAAAGGAAGCTTACATGGGCAGGGCGTGACAACGCTGCCGGGAGAACAAGAAAAGCCGAGCAAAGAGGACTAGAGGTCCCTATAGACAGTTGGGATTTCAGGCCATGGGTGGCCCCTGTAGGAACCACCCAGCTCAAGAAAAGTCCATTTAAAAATGGAGTGAGCCTGTAGGGAAATCATTGGTTGGTAACGGTGTCCTATCAGATGGGGTCACTGCTTGGCAGGGGCAGCAGCCACGGGAGTCACGACTGCTTGAATGGAGATTCCATCATCCACGCTGTTTGACTTTTTTTCTCTCTCTCAAGAAATTTGAGTCTTCTATGGGGCCCCTTAACTGTGACAGACAACAGGAGACTCTGCAGCCTGGATGGTATGGAAATTCAAATGGTTACATGTAGGGTTGGATCAATATCAGGGGCGGACTGACAACTCATGGGGCCCCCGGGCAAGAGGGGATCATGGGGCCCCTGTGTCCTTGCCCAAACTCAAAAAAGCCTATGAAAAAGGTACCAGGGGCATCTCATGGGGCCCCTACTGACCCCGGGCCCTCGGGCAGTGCCCGAGTTTCCAAATGGTCAGTCCTCCCCCTGATCGATACAGATACCGATATCAATGCCGATACTTGTCACTTGCGCACACGGAAGCCCGGCTTTTGTGTGTAGAAGTGACAGGTTCCTCTCCCGGCAGTGCCCGAGGGCGGGGGATATGCTCCAATGCAGCCAATGGCGGACTGACTGACAGTCCAGTCCGGACTGTCAGCCAGGCATTCCGCTGCTCTGAATCCTCAGGAACCTGCAGTCATTGGTTGTTAGGACCGCCATTGTTGTAGGAACCAATGACATCACGTGAGCGCTACCCTGCAGCACGCTTCTCCTCCCAGGCTTCCCAGCTTCCGCCGCCTACCTGCTGGGCTCTAAGGAGTGAGTCTAAAGGTATGGGGGGGCTCTGATGGAGGATTCTAATGTATGGAGCCTCTGATGGGGGATATGATGTAAGAGGGATCTGATGTATGATGGCTCTGATGGGAGAATTTGATGTACAGGGGCTCTGATGGTGGATATGACGTAAGGGGGATCTGATGTAGGGGGGCTCTGATGGGAGAATTTGATGTACAGGGGCTCTGATGGTGGATATGACGTAAGGGGGATCTGATGTAGGGGGGCTATGATGGGAGAATCAGATGTATGGAGGGCTATGATGGGGGAATTTGATGTAAGGGGGGTTCTGATGGGGGAATCTGATGTAAGGGGGGGCTCTGATGTAAGAGGGCTATGATAGGGGAATCTGACCTAAGGGGGGCTCCTCTGATGGGGGAATCTGATCTAAGGGGGGCTCTTATGTAATGGGGGCTCTGATGGGGGAATCTTATGTAAGGGGGGCTCTGATGTAAGGGGGGCTATGATGGGGGAATCTGATCTAAGGGGGGCTCTGATGTAAGGGGTTCTCTGATGTATGGGGGCTCTGATGGGGGAATCTGATTTATGGGGGGCTCTGATGGGGGAATCTGATGTAATGGGGCTCTGATGGAGAAATCAGATGTATGGGGGCTCTGATGGAGGAATTGGATGTATAGGGGCTCTGATGGGGGGATCTGATGTATGGAGGCTCTGATGGAGGAATCTGATGTATGGAGGCTCTGATGGAGGAATCTGATCTATGGAGGCTCTGATGGAGGAATCTGATGTATGCAGGCTCTGATGGAGGAATCCGATGCATGGAGGCTCTGATGGAGGAATCTGATGTATGGAGGCTCTGATGGAGGAATCTGATTTATGGAGACTCTGATGGAGGAATCTGATTTATGGAGGCTCTGATGGAGGAATCTGATTTATGGGGGGCTCTGATGGGGGAATCTGATGTAATGGGGCTCTGATGGAGAAATCAGATGTATGGGGGCTCTGATGGAGGAATTGGATGTATAGGGGCTCTGATGGGGGGATCTGATGTATGGAGGCTCTGATGGAGGAATCTGATGTATGGAGGATCTGATGGAGGAATCTGATGTATGGAGGCTCTGATGGAGGAATCTGATGTATGGAGGCTCTGATGGAGGAATCTGATGTAGGAATCCGATGCATGGAGGCTCTGATGGAGGAATCTGATGTATGGAGGTTCTGATGGAGGAATCCGATGTATGGAGGCTCTGATGGAGGAATCCGATGTATGCAGGCTCTGATGGAGGAATCTGATGTATGGAGGCTCTGATGGAGGAATCTGATTTATGGAGACTCTGATGGAGGAATCTGATTTATGGAGGCTCTGATGGAGGAATCTGATTTATGGAGGCTCTGATGGAGGAATCTGATTTATGGAGACTCTGATGGGGGGATCTGATGAAAGAGGGGGGGTGCTCAGTGCAGTCCAGAGGAACGGTGGGTGTGCTGGTCCTCCCTGCGAGGGATACCGAGGAGCGGCTGGGTGGCAGGACCCAAAAACAGCACATTCCAGTGATGGGGAGAGCCCTGATCAACCTATTGATGGAGGACATGGAGAGGTGAGGAGGATCCACTGATCTACATTGTACTGTGTGAGGGGCTGTACTGAGAGCTGGAGATCACTTCCCTGCACATGCGCAGGACTTTCCAGTCAGAGCTAGTAGTAGCCAGGTAGGTCAGTGTAGGCATCAGGTAGGTAAGTCAGTGTAGTAGTCAGGTAGGTCATTGTAGGAATCAGGTAGGTCAGTCAGTGTAGTAGCCAGGTAGGTCAGTGTAGAAGTCAGGTAGGTCAGTCAGTGTAGGAATCAGGTAGGTCAGTCAGTGTAGGAATCAAGTAGGTCAGTCAGTGTAGGAATCAGGAAGGTCAGTCAGTGTAGTAGTCAGGTAGGTCAGTGTGGGAATCAGGTAGGTCAGTCAGTGTAGTAGTCAGGTAGGTCAGTGTAGTAGTCAGGTAGGTCAGTCAGTGTAGTAGTCAGGTGGGTCAGTGTAGGAATCAGGTAGGTCAGTCAGTGTAGTAGTCAGGTAGGTCAGTCAGTGTAGTAGTCAGGTGGGTCAGTGTAGGAATCAGGTAGGTCAGTCAGTGTAGTAGTCAGGTAGGGCAGTCAGTGTATTAGTCAGGTAGGTCAGTGTAGGAATCAGGAAGGTCAGTCAGTGTAGTAGTCAGGTAGGTCAGTCAGTGTATTAGGTAGGTCAGTCAGTGTATTAGTCAGGTAGGTCAGTGTAGTAGTCAGGTAGGTCAGTGTAGGAATCAGGAAGGTCAGTCAGTGTAGTAGTCAGGTAGGTCAGTGTAGGAATAAGGAAGGTCAGTCAGTGTAGTAGTCAGGTAGGTCAGTCAGTGTAGTAGTCAGGTAGGTCAGTCAGTGTAGTAGTCAGGTAGGTCAGTGTAGGAATCAGGAAGGTCAGTCAGTGTAGTAGTCAGGTAGGTCAGTGTAGGAATCAGGAAGATCAATCAGTGTAGTAGTCAGGTAGGTCAGTCAGTGTATTAGGTAGGTCAGTCAGTGTAGTAGTCAGGTTGGACAGTGTAGTAGTCAGGTAGGTCAGTGTAGGAATCAGGTAGGTCAGTCAGTGTAGTAGTCAGGTAGGTCAGTGTAGGAATAAGGAAGGTCAGTGTAGGAATAAGGAAGGTCAGTCAGTGTAGTAGTCAGGTAGGTCAGTCAGTGTAGTAGTCAGGTAGGTCAGTCAGTGTAGTAGTCAGGTAGGTCAGTGTAGTAGTCAGGTAGGTCAGTCAGTGTAGTAGTCAGGTAGGTCAGTGTAGGAATCAGGAAGGTCAGTCAGTGTAGTAGTCAGGTAGGTCAGTCAGTGTATTAGGTAGGTCAGTCAGTGTAGTAGTCAGGTTGGACAGTGTAGGAGTCAGGTAGGTCAGTGTAGGAATCAGGAAGATCAGTCAGTGTAGTAGTCAGCTAGGTCAGACAGTGTAGTAGTCAGGTAGGTCAGACAGTGTAGTAGTCAGGTAGGTCAGTCAGTGTAGTAGTCAGGTAGGTCAGTCAGTGTAGTAGTCAGGTAGGTCAGTCAGTGTAGTAGTCAGGAAGGTCAGTCAGTGTATTAGGTAGGTCAGTCAGTGTAGTAGTCAGGTAGGTCAGTCAGTGTATTAGGTAGGTCAGTCAGTGTAGTAGTCAGGTAGGTCAGTCAGTGTAGTAGTCAGGTAGGACAGTGTAGGAGTCAGGTAGGTCAGTCAGTGTAGTAGTCAGGCAGGTCAGTCAGTGTAGTAGTCAGGTAGGACAGTGTAGGAGTCAGGTAGGTCAGTCAGTGTAGTAGTCAGGCAGGTCAGTCAGTGTAGTAGTCAGGTAGGTCAGTCAGTGTAGTAGTCAGGTAGGTCAGTCAGTGTAGTAGTCAGGTAGGTCAGTCAGTGTAGTAGTCAGGAAGGTCAGTCAGTGTATTAGGTAGGTCAGTCAGTGTAGTAGTCAGGTAGGTCAGTCAGTATATTAGGTAGGTCAGTCAGTGTAGTAGTCAGGTAGGTCAGTCAGTGTAGTAGTCAGGTAGGACAGTGTAGGAGTCAGGTAGGTCAGTCAGTGTAGTAGTCAGGTAGGTCAGTCAGTGTATTAGGTAGGTCAGTCAGTGTAGTAGTCAGGTAGGTCAGTCAGTGTAGGAGTCAGGTAGGTCAGTCAGTGTATTAGGTAGGTCAGTCAGTGTAGGAGTCAGGTAGGTCAGTCAGTGTAGGAGTCAGGTAGGTCAGTTTCCCGCACTGCTCCTGTGTGAACCCAGGCTTGTCATAGTGACTACAGTCTGGTTGCACAAACGGAGTGGCGCAGGAACTGCACTTGATTAGGAGAGAATCGCACCACATTCCCACATTCCTGTTCAAATCACTTGCGATTCTTTGCAATGCAAGTTGAGCTCATTGATTTTGTATGGCCTCAAATCG
Organism: Staurois parvus; assembly: GCF_062004578.1. NCBI lineage: Eukaryota > Metazoa > Chordata > Amphibia > Anura > Ranidae > Staurois > Staurois parvus. Next base: position 349,279 of record NW_028318638.1, read on the forward strand.
CACTGCACAAAAAATAGGTAATTGGTATCGGCGAGTACCTGATCAAAATTATCATTCCTAAAAAACTGGCATCGGGGCAACCCTAGTTACATTGCCAGCATTAAGGTAAAAAACCTTCTACAAGCAGTTCTCCCCCATCCCCCCCATACCTACCCGAGCCTGATCTCCGTCCAGCGATGTAAGGGCAGCGGCTCTTCCAGCTCTCTCCCTCCTCATTGAACAGAGAGGCAACAGCATGAGCCATTGGCTCCTGCTGCTGTCAATCACAGCCTGTAGCCGAACTGAGCTCTGTGTGTCAATGGACACACAAGGCCGGCTCAGGAGCGAACACACACACGTTCTCCCATAGCAAGCAGCTTGCTATGGGGACACTCAGCAGAGTGGAGAAGCGCTGGCAGGGGACCCCAGAAGAGGAGGATTGGGGTTACTCTGTGCAAACACATTGCACAGTGCAGGTAACTAAGACATGTTTGTTATTTTTATTTTTACTTTTTACCTTTAGAATCCCTTTAAACACTTCCTTGCAACGTGCTAATCAATGTAAGATCATGCAGAGATGCAACTTACTCTCTTTCTGTAGCTTTCGCACTTTAATTTTCAGCTCGCGGGGTAACAGTCTCCAGTCTGGAAGACACAACAAAGAATAACAAAGCATGAATTTTCCTGCAATCTCTGCCCACTGTGTAATATTAAAAGGCTTAACACAAACTACACCTGCAATCAAATCATTAATTCATAAAGGCACTCGTAAAGAACTGTAACATACGTGGGCTGCGATGATAACACGCAACTTTAAGAGCTTTCACAAAGAGTACGGACGTGGAAAGTTCATTCATTTGGATGCCGCGATCAAGCGTCATTAACCACTCGAGTACCAGCCTGCATATATATACCCCTTCATGACCAGGGCATTATTAGTGTCGAGATCGTTTGACTGACAGTTACTCCGTCATGGACTAATTTTACTTAACCAATTCAATCCCGGGCACTTTTACACCTTCCTGCCCAGGCCAGTTTTCAGGTTTCTACGCTCTCCCACTTTGAATGACAATTGCGCGGTCATACAACATTGTACCCAAACTAAAATTTTATCATTTTCTTCACACAACTAGAGCTTTCTTGTGGTGGTATTTAATCACCGCCGGGGTTTTTAATTTTTTGCTAAATTAACCACTTGCCGCCCTGCCACTGTAGAATTACGGCGGCAGGGCGGCACTGGCAGGCAAAACCACGTTTTAAAATACGTGTTTTGTAAACAGATAGGGGGCGCGCGCAAGGCGCGCCGCCGCCCTATCTGTCCCGCCGATCACCGCCGCGGATGTCAGTCGCCGGGTCACAGCCGGTCTTTACGGGCTGTTTCCTGGCGACCGGCGGCAAACAGTGACAGACAGCACAGCTGCAGTAGCTGTGCTGTCTGTCACTTCCCTGACAGCTCGAGGACGAGCTGATCGAGAAAGAAGAGTTTCTCTCTCTCTCGATCAGCCTTGTCCCGCCCAGTACACACCCCCGCCCCCTAGTAAAACACTCCCCTCACTCAGATAACCCTTCCCTGCAAAATAAAGTTAACCCCTTCCTCCCCAGTGCCATTAGTACAGTGTCAGTGTTTTTTTTTTTGCACTGATCACTGTATTAGTGTTTTTGGGGATGTCAGTGACCCCAAGTCAGTACCCCCCAATGTCAGAATGTCCGCCGCAGTCGCGCCATAAGTCGCTGGTCACTGCCATAAGTCACTGATCGCCGCCATAATTTGCTGATCGCCGCCATTATTAGTGTAAAAATAAAAATCCCAGTATCTTTCCCGCCATTGTAAACGCTATAACTTTCACGTAAATCAATTAATTTACACGTATTGGTTTTTTTTTTAGCAAAGACATGTCGCAGAATGCATTTTGGCAGAAATTTATGACTAAATTTGATTTTTGCATTTTTTTTTACTGGACATGTTTTATAGCAAAAAGTCCAAAATATTGTTTGTTTTTCCTCAAAATTGTCAGCCTTTTTTTTTTATAGCGCAAAAAACAAAAACCGCACAGGCAATCAAATACCACCGAAAGAAAGCTCAATTTGTGGGGAAAAAAAGGATGTAAATTTCATTTATGTACCGTATTGCATGACCGCGCAATTGTCCGTTAAACTAGCGCAGCGCTGTATAGCAGAAAAATGGCGTAATTTGCAGTATCTACAGTCAGGTCCATAAATATTGGGACATGGACACAATTATAACATTTTTTGGCTCTATACACCACCACAATGGATTTCAAATGAAACAAACAAGATGTGCTTTAACTGCAGACTGTCAGCTTTAATTTGAGGGTATTTACATCCAAATCAGGTGAACGGTGTAGGAATTACAACAGTTTGCATATGTGCCTCCCACTTGTTAAGGGACCAAAAGTAATGGGACAGTTGGCTTCTCAGCTGTTCCATGGCCAGGTGTGTGTTATTCCCTCATTATCCCAATTACAATGAGCAGATAAAAGGTTCATTTCAAGTGTGCTATTTGCGTTTGGAATCTGTTGCTGTCAACTCTCAAGATGAGATCCAAAGAGCTGTCACTATCAGTGAAGCAAGCCATCAATAGGCTGAAAAAACAAAACAAACCCATCAGAGAGATAGCAAATCATTAGGCGTGGCCATAACAACTGTTTGGAACATTCTTAAAAAGAAGGAACGCACCGGTGAGCTCAGCAACACCAAAAGACCCGGAAGACCACGGAAAACAACTGTGGTGGATGAGCGAAGAATTCTTTCCCTGGTGAAGAAAACATCCTTCACAACAGTTGGCCAGATCAAGAACACTCTCCAGGAGGTAGGTGTATGTGTGTCAAAGTCAACAATCAAGAGAAGACTTCACCAGAGTGAATACAGAGGGTTCACCACAAGATGGAAACCATTGGTGAACCTCAAAAACAGGAAGGCCAGATTAGAGTTTGCCAAACGACATCTAAAAAAGCCTTCACAGTTCTGGAACAACATCCTATGGACAGATGAGACCGAGATCAACTTGTACCAGAGTGATGGGAAGAGAAGAGTATGGAGAAGGAAAGGAACTGCTCATGATCCTAAGCATACCACCTCATCAGTGAAGCATGGTGGTGGTAGTGTCATGGCGTGGGCATGTATGGCTGCCAATGGAACTGGTTCTCTTGTATTTATTGATGATGTGACTGCTGACAAAAGCAGCCGGATGAATTGTGAAGTGTTTCGGGAATATTATCTGCTCATATTCAGCCAAATGCTTCAGAACTCATTGAACGCTTCACAGTGCAGATGGACAATGACCCAAAGCACACTGCAAAAGCAACCAAAGAGTTTTTTAAGGGAAAGAAATGGAATGTTATGCAATGGCCAAGTCCATCACCTGACCTGAATCCGATTGAGCATTTTACTTGCTGAAGACAAAACTGAAGGGAAAATGCCCCAAGAACAAGCAGGAACTGAAGACAGTTGCAGTAGAGGCCTGGCAGAGCATCACCAGGGATGAAACCCAGCGTCTGGTGATGTCTATGCGTTCCAGACTTCAGGCTGTAATTGACTGCAAAGGATTTGCAACCAAGTATTAAAAAGTGAAAGTTTAATTTATGATTATTATTCTGTCCCATTACTTTTGGTCCTTTAAAAAGTGGGAGGCACATATGCAAACTGTTGTCATTCCTACACCGTTCACCTGATTTGGATGTAAATACTCTCAAATTAAAGCTGACAGTCTGCAGTTAAAGCACATCTTGTTCGTTTCATTTCAAATCCATTGTGGTGGTGTATAGAGCCAAAAATGTTAGAATTGTGTCCATGTCCCAATATTTATGGACCTGACTGTAGATACTGCAAATTACGCCATTTTTCTGCTATACAGCGCTGCGCTAGTTTAACGGACAATTGCGTGGTCATGCAATACGGTACATAAATGAAATTTACATCCTTTTTTTCCCCACAAATTGAGCTTTCTTTTGGTGGTATTTGATCGCCTGTGCGGTTTTTATTTTTTGCGCTATAAAAAAAAAGGCTGAAAATTTTGAGGAAAAAAAAACAATATTTTGTAGACGCTATAACTTTCACACAAAGCAATCAATATACACTTATTGGGATTTTTTTACCAAAAACATGGAGCAGAATACATTTTGGCCTAAATTTATAACCAACTTTGAGTTTACTATATATTTTTTTTTTTTGAGTTTACTATATATTTTTATATATTTTTGTTTATAGCGTGAAAAATAAAAAGCGCACAGGTGATCAAATACCACCGAAAGAAAGCTGTATTTGTGTGAAAAAAAGGACGTAAATTTTGTTTAGGTGCAGCATTGCATGACCGCGCAATTATCAGTTGAATTAGTGCAGCGCCGAGTAGCAAAAAGAGGCGTGGTCAGAAAGGGGGGTAAATCCTCAGGAGGGCGAGGGGTTAAAGCTGACAGTGCAGTTAAAGCACATCTTGTTCGTTTCATTTCACATCCATTGTGGTGGTGTATAGAGCCAAAAATGTTAGAATTGTGTCGATGTCCCAATATTTATGGACCTGACTGTATATACACATATAAGTATGCATTTCTGATGGCTAAATTCCTTATTGTAACTAGAAGTGACACAATGAATAAAAAAAAAAGCTTCCATGTGTCTGTGATTACTCAGAGATGGGGATACTTTCCTCCCATTGCTCTCCTGATTGCCTGCTCTCCAAATACAGCCTTTAAATCAACAGGGGGCTTCATTAATATCACATCTCTTGATGAGCCGCTCGGCAGGTTGCAGCACATTCTGATCACTGGCGGCTTAGGACGGGAATGTTATAGAAACGTACAGAATTTGCACCTTCTATCCAGAGGGCAATGATCAGAGAGGACGGTCTTCTGACAGATACTGTACCTACCCCCCACCCCACTCTCCCTCCCTCAAACACAATGGCATGGAGTTTTACATTGAAAGTGAACCTGTATTGTGAGCATGCAGAGCAAAACAACAGATTCACTTTACATGCTAATCTCTAGAACTAACTACAGTATCTATAGCATGTGTCTTCAGTATTTATCTATCTTTAATATTTATCTTCTGAATATATGCATAGTAATTATCTACAATCTATAATAAGTACCTACCTATCTACAGTACCCATTCACCTATCTATGAATCAGATTTATTTTCAGCACTTGTCATGTATATTCTTATTTATCTACATCTAATTTATCTACAGGATTAATCTATTTACAGTACCTATTGTATTTAATTGATCTATATCTATCTACTTTACCTACAGTAGCTATGCTATCAATCATATTTAATCTTTTCATAATGAATCGATTTGTAATATCTATCTATAGTAACTATACCTCTATTGCAATCTACTTTATGTTACAGTAACTATCATATCTAATCTATCATATTTATTTACAGTATCTAATCTATTGTATCTATAGCATTTATCTACAGTAACTATCTATAATTTGTATCTTCAGCTCATATCTATAGTATTTCTTTCCTGTATCTATCGCATCCAATCCATAACATGCATGTATCTACAGTACTTATCATATCTAATCTATAGCATTGTTCTACAGTATCTAGATATTTTTAATATTCATCTTACGTATATATCTACAGTACCTATTAAATTTAATATATCTATTTAATCATATCTAACCTACTGTATCTACAGTACCTTTTACATTTAATCAGTTTATCTATCTATCTATCTATCTATCTATCTATCTATCTATCTATCTATCTATCTATCCTTCCCACATCTATCTATCTATCTATCTATCTATCTATCTATCTATCTATCTATCTATTCTTCAGTATCTATCTATCTATCTATCTATCTATCTAATCTTCAGTATCTATCTATCTATCTATCTATCTATCTATCTATCTATCTAATGATATCTAATCTTCAGTATCTATCTATCTATCTATCTATCTATCTATCTATCTATCTATCTATCTATCTATCTATCTAATGATATCTAATCTTCAGTATCTATCTATCTATCTATCTATCTATCTATCTATCTATCTATCTATCTATCTATCTATCTATCTAATGATATCTAATCTTCAGTATCTATCTATCTATCTATCTATCTATCTATCTATCTTTCTATCTATCTATCTATCTATCTATCTATCTATCTATCTATCTATCTATCTATCTATCTATCCTTCCCATATCTATCTATCTATCTATCTATCTATCTATCTATCTATCTATCTATCTATCTATCTAATGATATCTAATCTTCAGTATCTATCTATCTATCTATCTATCTATCTATCTATCTATCTATCTATCTATCTATCTATCTATCTATCTAATCTTCAGTATCTATCTATCTATCTATCTATCTATCTATCTATCTATCTATCTATCTATCTAATCTTCAGTATCTATCTATCTATCTATCTATCTATCTATCTATCTATCTATCTATCTATCTATCTATCTATCTATCTATCTAATCTTCAGTATCTAGCTATCTATCTAGTCTACTGTATCTATCTTCAGTATCAATTTATAATATTAATCTTCAGTATATATCTAAAATATTTACCCACCATACCTATACTATCTAATCAAGCCTTTCTCAACCAGGGTGCCTGGGCACTCTGGGGTGCCTTGAAATTTTTTCAGGGGTGCCTTGGCAAAATGTCTAAAAAATTGCATGAAAACTTGTATACAAGCCAGCGGGTGGAACAAGCTTGCCTTTTAGTTCCTCAAAGCCACCGATTTTCATAGTGCACCATTACAACCCTCTAGCCGCCAGCATCCTGACAACCAATGACATCATCAGTTGATAAGGAGGATGTCAGCTGCTTGCACAGCATCCTAGTTTGATCACCCCTGCCCCTCTCCACTAGTGCTGGGGTGACATTAGCTCAGTGATGGAGAAAAACTGAGGGAGAGGAGAAACACTGGAATACTAGTCAGTACAATTGTGCAAAAGTGTATTTGCTTTGGAAGAATAAATCCCCTCTAATGTTGGGTGTCCTACATGTGTGGATGTTGCTGCGTTATATAAAACTATTAGAACAGTTCTTCACATTTTAGAATGGGGTGCCACGGGACTATCCACAATTTTAAAGGGTGCCTCGAGACTGTCCACAATTTTAAAGGGTGCCTCGGGACTGTCCACAATTTTAAAGGGTGCCTCGGGACTGTCCACAATTTTAAAGGGTGCATCAAGACTGTAGATACTTTTAAAGGGTGCCTCGAGACTGTCCACAATTTTAAAGGGTGCCTCGGGACTGTCCACAATTTTAAAGGGTGCCTCAAGACTGTCCATAATTTTAAAGGGTGCCTCGGGACTGTCCACAATTTTAAAGGGTGCCTCGGGACTGGCCACAATTTTAAAGGGTGCCTCGAGACTGTCCATAATTTTAAAAGGTGCCTCGGGACTGTCCATAATTTTAAAGGGTGCCTCGGGACTGTCCACAATTTTAACAGGTGCCTCGGGACTGTCCATAATTTTAAAGGGTGCCTCGGGACTGTCCATAATTTTAAAGGGTGCCTCGGGACTGTCCATAATTTTAAAGAGTGCCTCGGGACTGTCCGTAATTTTAAAGGGTGCCTCGGGACTGTCCATAATTTTAAAGGGTGCCTCGGGACTGTCCACAATTTTAAAGGGTGCCTCGGGACTGTCCACAATTTTAAAGGGTTCCTCGGGACTGTCCATAATTTTAAAGGGTGCCTCGGGACTGTCCATGATTTTAAAGGGTGCCTCGGGACTGTCCATAATTTTAAAGGGTGCCTCGGGACTGTCCACAATTTTAAAGGGTGCCTCGGGACTGTCCACAATTTTAAAGGGTGCCTCGGGACTGTCCATAATTTTAAAGGGTGCCTCGAGACTGTCCATAATTTTAAAGGGTGCCTCGGGACTGTCCACAATTTTAAAGGGTGCCTCGGGACTGTCCATAATTTTAAAGGGTGCCTCGGGACTGTCCACAATTTTAAAGGGTGCCTCAGGACTGTCCACAATTTTAAAGGGTGCCTCAAGACTGTCCGTAATTTTAAAGGGTGCCTCGGGACTGTCCATGATTTTAAAGGGTGCCTCGGGACTGTCCATAATTTTAAAGGGTGCCTCGGGACTGTCCACAATTTTAAAGGGTGCCTCGGGACTGTCCACAATTTTAAAGGGTGCCTCGGGACTGTCCATAATTTTAAAGGGTGCCTCGAGACTGTCCATCATTTTAAAGGGTGCCTCGGGACTGTCCACAATTTTAAAGGGTGCCTCGGGACTGTCCACAATTTTAAAGGGTGCCTCAGGACTGTCCACAATTTTAAAGGGTGCCTCAAGACTGTCCGTAATTTTAAAGGGTGCCTCGGGACTGTCCATGATTTTAAAGGGTGCCTCGGGACTGTCCATAATTTTAAAGGGTGCCTCGGGACTGTCCACAATTTTAAAGGGTGCCTCGGGACTGTCCACAATTTTAAAGGGTGCCTCGGGACTGTCCATAATTTTAAAGGGTGCCTCGAGACTGTCCATCATTTTAAAGGGTGCCTCGGGACTGTCCACAATTTTAAAGGGTGCCTCGGGACTGTCCACAATTTTAAAGGGTGCCTCAGGACTGTCCACAATTTTAAAGGGTGCCTCAAGACTGTCCGTAATTTTAAAGGGTGCCTCGGGACTGTCCATGATTTTAAAGGGTGCCTCGGGACTGTCCACAATTTTAAAGGGTGCCTCGGGACTGTCCACAATTTTAAAGGGTGCCTCAGGACTGTCCACAATTTTAAAGGGTGCCTCAAGACTGTCCGTAATTTTAAAGGGTGCCTCGGGACTGTCCATGATTTTAAAGGGTGCCTCGGGACTGTCCATAATTTTAAAGGGTGCCTCGGGACTGTCCACAATTTTAAAGGGTGCCTCGGGACTGTCCACAATTTTAAAGGGTGCCTCAGGACTGTCCACAATTTTAAAGGGTGCCTCAAGACTGTCCGTAATTTTAAAGGGTGCCTCGGGACTGTCCATGATTTTAAAGGGTGCCTCGGGACTGTCCACAATTTTAAAGGGTGCCTCGGGACTGTCCACAATTTTAAAGGGTGCCTCAGGACTGTCCACAATTTTAAAGGGTGCCTCAAGACTGTCCGTAATTTTAAAGGGTGCCTCGGGACTGTCCATGATTTTAAAGGGTGCCTCGGGACTGTCCATAATTTTAAAGGGTGCCTCGGGACTGTCCACAATTTTAAAGGGTGCCTCGGGACTGTCCACAATTTTAAAGGGTGCCTCGGGACTGTCCATAATTTTAAAGGGTGCCTCGAGACTGTCCATCATTTTAAAGGGTGCCTCGGGACTGTCCACAATTTTAAAGGGTGCCTCGGGACTGTCCACAATTTTAAAGGGTGCCTCAGGACTGTCCACAATTTTAAAGGGTGCCTCAAGACTGTCCGTAATTTTAAAGGGTGCCTCGGGACTGTCCATGATTTTAAAGGGTGCCTCGGGACTGTCCACAATTTTAAAGGGTGCCTCGGGACTGTCCATAATTTTAAAGGGTGCCTCGAGACTGTCCATAATTTTAAAGGGTGCCTCGGGACTGTCCACAATTTTAAAGGGTGCCTCGGGACTGTCCATAATTTTAAAGGGTGCCTCGGGACTGTCCACAATTTTAAAGGGTGCCTCAGGACTGTCCACAATTTTAAAGGGTGCCTCAAGACTGTCCGTAATTTTAAAGGGTGCCTCGGGACTGTCCATGATTTTAAAGGGTGCCTCGGGACTGTCCATAATTTTAAAGGGTGCCTCGGGACTGTCCACAATTTTAAAGGGTGCCTTGGGACTGTCCACAATTTTAAAGGGTGCCTCGGGACTGTCCATAATTTTAAAGGGTGCCTCGAGACTGTCCATCATTTTAAAGGGTGCCTCGGGACTGTCCACAATTTTAAAGGGTGCCTCGGGACTGTCCACAATTTTAAAGGGTGCCTCAGGACTGTCCACAATTTTAAAGGGTGCCTCAAGACTGTCCGTAATTTTAAAGGGTGCCTCGGGACTGTCCATGATTTTAAAGGGTGCCTCGGGACTGTCCATAATTTTAAAGGGTGCCTCGGGACTGTCCACAATTTTAAAGGGTGCCTCGGGACTGTCCATAATTTTAAAGGGTGCCTCGAGACTGTCCATCATTTTAAAGGGTGCCTGAGGACTGTCCATAATTTTAAAGGGTGCCTCGGGACTGTCCATGATTTTAAAGGGTGCCTCAGGACTGTCCATAAATCTAAACGGTGCTTCAGGACTGTCCATAATTTTAAAGGGTGCCTCGGGACTGTCCATAATTTTAAAGGGTGCCTCAGGACTGTCCATAAATCTAAAGGGTGCTTCAGGACTGTCCATAAATCTAAAGGGTGCTTCAGGACTGTCCATAATTTTTAAGGGTGCCTCAGGACTGTCCATAAATCTAAAGGGTGCCCCGGGATTGCCCATAATTTTAGAGGGTGCCTTGACTGAAGAAAAAATGTTGATAAACACTGATCTAATCTAATATATATATATATATATATATAGTATTTATCTACTCTATTATCTATGTAATTTTTTTTCTAACTATTGTATCTATCTATCATGTCCTACCTACAATAACTATCATATTAATCTATATTTAATATCTGTAACTCTCTAGTATTTATCTGCTTTATTATCTATCTATATATATTGTACTTATATATTTACTTTTGAAAAATTTGTTTTTATTACTTGAATACCTTCAGAGACATAAAAGCAAGCCTCACCCTAAAGGGTGCCTCGGGACTGTCCATAATTTTAAAGGGTGCCACGGGACTGTTCACAATTTTAAAGGGTGCCTCAAACCTGTCCACAATTTTAAAGGGTGCCTCGGGACTGTCCACAATTTTAAAGCGTGCCTCGGGACTGTCCACAATTTTAAAGGGTGCCTCGGGACTGTCCACAATTTTAAAGGGTGCCTCGGGACTGTCCATAATTTTAAAGGGTGCCTCGGGACTGTCCTTAATTTTAAAGGTTGCCTCGGGACTATCCATAATTTTAAAGGGTGCCTCGGGACTATCCATAATTTTAAAGGGTGCCTCGGGACTATCCGTAATTTTTAAGGGTGCCTCGGGACTATCCGTAATTTTTAAGGGTGCCTCGGAACTGTCCACAATTTTAAAGGGTGCCTCGGGACTGTCCACAATTTTAAAGGGTGCCTCGGGACTGTCCGTAATTTTAAAGGGTGCCTCTGGACTGTCCACAATTTTAAAGGGTGCCTCGGGACTGTCCATAATTTTAAAGGGTGCCTCGGGACTGTCCATAATTTTAAAGGGTGCCTCGGGACTGTCCATGATTTTAAAGGGTGCCTCGGGACTGTCCATAATTTTAAAGGGTGCCTCGGGACTGTCCACAATTTTAAAGGGTGCCTCGGGACTGTCCATAATTTTAAAGGGTGCCTCGGGACTGTCCATAATTTTAAAGGGTGCCTCGGGAATGTCCACAATTTTAAAGGGTGCCTCGGGACTGTCCATAATTTTAAAGGGTGCCTCGGGACTGTCCATAATTTTAAAGGGTGCCTGAGGACTGTCCATAATTTTAAAGGGTGCCTCGGGACTGTCCATGATTTTAAAGGGTGCCTCAGGACTGTCCATAATTTTAAAGGGTGCCTCGGGACTGTCCATGATTTTAAAGGGTGCCTCAGGACTGTCCATAATTTTAAAGGGTGCCTCGGGACTGTCCATGATTTTAAAGGGTGCCTCAGGACTGTCCATAAATCTAAACGGTGCTTCAGGACTGTCCATAATTTTAAAGGGTGCCTCGGGACTGTCCATAATTTTTAAGGGTGCCTCAGGACTGTCCATAAATCTAAAGGGTGCCCCGGGATTGCCCATAATTTTAGAGGGTGCCTTGACTGAAGAAAAAATGTTGATAAACACTGATCTAATCTAATATATATATATATATATATATATATATATATATATATAGTATTTATCTACTCTATTATCTATGTAATTTTTTTTCTAACTATTGTATCTATCTATCATGTCCTACCTACAATAACTATCATATTAATCTATATTTAATATCTGTAACTCTCTAGTATTTATCTGCTCTATTATCTATCTATATACAGTATATTGTACTTATATATTTACTTTTGAAAAATTTGTTTTTATTACTTGAATACCTCCAGAGACATAAAAGCGAGCCTCACCCTAAAGGGTGCCTCGGGACTGTCCATAATTTTAAAGGGTGCCTCGGAACTGTCCATAATTTTAAAGGGTGCCTCGGGACTGTCCGTAATTTTAAAGGGTGCCTCGGGACTGTCCACAATTTTAAAGGGTGCCTCGGGACTGTCCACAATTTTAAAGGGTCCTCGGGACTGTCCACAATTTTAAAGGGTGCCTCGGGACTGTCCATAATTTTAAAGGGTGCCTCGGGACTGTCCATAATTTTAAAGGGTGCCTCGGAACTGTCCTTAATTTTAAAGGTTGCCTCGGGACTATCCGTAATTTTAAAGGGTGCCTCGGGACTGTCCTTAATTTTAAAGGTTGCCTCGGGACTATCCGTAATTTTAAAGGTTGCCTCGGGACTATCCGTAATTTTTAAGGGTGCCTCGGGACTATCCGTAATTTTTAAGGGTGCCTCGGAACTGTCCACAATTTTAAAGGGTGCCTCGGGACTGTCCACAATTTTAAAGGGTGCCTCGGGACTGTCCGTAATTTTAAAGGGTGCCTCTGGACTGTCCACAATTTTAAAGGGTGCCTCGGGACTGTCCATAATTTTAAAGGGTGCCTCAGGAGTATCCATAAATCTAAAGGGTGCTTCGGGACTGTTCATAATTTTAAAGGGTGCCTCGGGACTGTCCATAATTTTTAAGGGTGCCTCGGGACTGTCCATAATTTTAAAGGGTGCCTCGAGACTGTCCATAATTTTAAAGGGTGCCTCGAGACTGTCCACAATTTTAAAGGGTGCCTCGGGACTGTCCATAATTTTAAAGGGTGCCTCGGGACTGTCAATAATTTTAAAGGGTGCTTTGGAACTGTCCGTAATTTTAAAGGGTGCCTCGAGACTGTCCACAATTTTAAAGGGTGCCTCGGGACTGTCAATAATTTTAAAGGGTGCTTTGGAACTGTCCGTAATTTTAAAGGGTGCCTCGGGACTGTCCATAATTTTAAAGGGTGCTTTGGAACTGTCCGTAATTTTAAAGGGTGCCTCAGGACTGTCCACAATTTTAAAGGGTGCCTCGGGACTGTCCATAATTTTAAAGGGTGCCTCGAGACTGTCCACAATTTTACAGGGTGCCTCGGGACTGTCCATAATTTTAAAGGGTGCCTCAGGACTGTCCATAAATCTAAAGGGTGCCTCAGGACTGTCCATAAATCTAAAGGGTGCCTCAGGACTGTCCATAAATCTAAAGGGTGCCTCAGGACTGTCCATAAATCTAAAGGGTGCCTCGGGACTGTCCACAATTTTAAAGGGTGCCTCAGGACTGTCCATCATTTTAAAGGGTGCCTCAGGACGGTCCATAATGTTAAAGGTTGCCTCGGGACTATCCGTAATTTTAAAGGTTGCCTCGGTTACTGTCCATAATTTTAAAGGGTGCCTCAGGAGTATCCATAAATCTAAAGGGTGCCCCGGGATTGCCCATAATCTTAGAGGGTGCCTTGACTGAAGAAAATATATATATATATTAGATTAGATCAGTGTTTATCAACATTTTTATATATATATATATATATATATATATATATATAGTATTTATCTACTCTATTATCTATGTCATTTTTTTTCTAACTATTGTATCTATCTATCTCTATCTCTCTCTCTCCATCCATCCATCCATCCATCTATCTATCTATCTATCTATCTATCTATCTATCTATCTATCTATCTATCTATCATGTCCTACCTACAATATCTATCATGTTTATCTATCTTTAAGATCTGTAACTCTCTAGTATTTATCTGCTCTATTATCTATCTATATATACCGTACTTATATATTTACTTTTGAAAAATTTGTTTTTATTACTTGAATACCTTCAGAGACATAAAAGCGAGCCTCAAAGAAGTGAATTGTGTGTCCTGTATAACAGATGTCAGGCATAGTGCTTGCGGCCTCAGGAATCACAGCTGGTGGTGACAATATCCTCGGTGGGATAATCTCACGGGTGCCGGCGTCACAACTGCGAGCCGATTATTCGGTTACTGATAGCACAGTTGCAGTAATGGGCCTAACCTTTCCCGGGTCTGAGTATGTATTCAGCTCTATACGCCTCAGAATAGATCTGGGCTCACACAGACAAGATCTTACCAGGGTGCCAATCAATGGCATTGTCAACAGGTCCAGACGTCTGATACTTATCAGAGTAGCGTTCCACATCTGAGAGAGAGAAAAATAACAGGAGGTTAAAAATAGACGCCACTTCCTGCGTCACCGAGAGGCAAAATCAATATAACACCACGTAGACACAGACACAAACTCTTCCCGGCCAATCAGGAGAGGGGAAAGCAGCCGACGCTTCTGCAGTCGCTGCTGAAATGTGTCACAGGCCGAGCGTGGAGCTTTCGCGGCTTTGTGACAGTGAAAGGGAAAAATTGAATTAAACCATCTTTATTTTGCAAGTGCTAATAGACTCTGAAATGTACACTACGGTCTGGAATCCGGGCCCCGGGAACGGTGACACAATTAGAATTCCTAACAAATCCCCCCCCCCCCCTTAGACAGATGGTATTGTGGGGGGTCTGGCTAATGACTCTCAGCCGCTGGGCACAGGGCAATTAAGAAGATGTTAGATGTGTCAGAAGCAGGCTGGCCAGAAAATAAGGTGGCGGGAGGAAGGGGGGATACTTGAGAGATACTTAAACAAAAAAAAAAAGATGACGGCACGTCAAGTGTATTCTGCCAGACAAGATGGCTACCGATTGGCCCCTGCAAATCGCTCGTTATAAGAAAACAACCAGCTAATCGGCCATTCATGGCAAATTAAGAAGTCTTTTTTTTTTTTTTGTAAGGGGAATGACCACTGTGCTTTAATTAGCACGTATTTTGTAATAGAAATAATAATACAATGCACTTTTTTTAATTTATATGACAAAACATTAGAGCTTGGTTCAGATTACTGCGTCGGGATTCCACGCAAAATCACACATTTTCACGACTTGCACAGAAACACACTGTGACGGGAGTCACTTTGGGTGGGGGGCCCATGGAACCCAGCTCACTTTGGAGAGGTGGGGAGACCCCTGTCTCAGCTCCCCATATCCCTATTATGTGTAAGTCACCCTGTGTCTGTTAGGGGTACAGGATGATCTGTCCTAATATTGTGTAGACATGTTTAGGAGATAGGTGGGGTGGGGGGTTGTGGATGGTTTGGTGTTGAGTGGCTGCATCCCATTGTTCTATTGTTTGTCTTGCTTAGGAGCAAACTATTATGGGATGTATGTGTTTATGTGTATTAACTTAGTGGGAAGGGGGGTCTCCAGCAGCCCTCCCTCCTGATGGGACTGGCTGCTGGTGTGAAGTTTGAATACCTGTGTGTCTCTTGTTACTAAATGTAGATTGTCCTGGGCTGTGTCATTATGCAGGGAGGGGGGATTGCCCCCTGAGTGTATATATCTTGTATTTGTGTTCATATAAACTAGTCTACCTCTGGCTTACTTCAAATCTGGTGTCATCTGTATCTTGGGGTAACAATAGCGAGAGTCACTGGTCTCGTGTTCCAGAGCCTGAGAAGCAGCTACTTGACGAAGATACACAGTCGTCGGTGTCTGGGGTCCGTTACAAACACTGCCCTTTAGCAGACGCACGGTAGTGCCAATACCTGGTAACGTCACCCCTATGCATATGTTAAGGCTGTGGCACCCTGCAGTTTGGTGCTTCTCTGGGAAAGGGTCCGTTCCATATTGCCTATTGAAATGAGTTGGCTGCCCAGCATGTGTGCTCAGTTGTGGAAAGAAGAAAAAAGCAACCGAATGCATGTACTCCTGCACTGGACAGTGGACTCCACAATGTCAATATCACCACATGAGTAAGAAAGGAATGCAAGCCTTGCTGCCCTCAATGGACCAGGGAAATCCAGAGAGAACTGTATATAGGAAACAAAAGAGGGCGCACGGGCCTAGTGCATTACCTTTAACAATGAGATTTATTTATAAATAGTAAAATACTCACAAGAGAAATAAAATCAAATGGAAAGCATGTCACCAAGGATGCAATGTGGTCCAAAAACCCCTGAAGGTGGTCTGGTGGGGGACTGTAGACCTCTGGATAGCTGGTGGCTGACACGTTTCGAGGTTGTACCTCTTCCTCAGAGCCAGTCGTGTGCTCAGTTGTACCTGTAGGTGTGAACCTAGCCTAAAGCAGACCTTATCCCCCCCCCCCCCCCCCCAGATCACCTCTGTACATGACTGCTACCCGCCGCAATATAAATCTAGCCCCGCCCACTCGCCTCCATTCTCGCTTAGACAAGAATGATGTGTCCCTACTTCCTCGGTCTCCTGGGATTTGTCATGGCATATCCCGAGAGGCTACAGGAGTTGGGACCAACAGCGGCCAGCGGGCAGAGCCGTGGTCATCAACAGAGGCCGGATGCCTGAACAGAAAAAAAAAGAAGCTGGCTTCCGATGAATGAGGAGCAAAATGGTTGCGCAGGACCTGAGCTGCTACACCTGATCAGTGGATCACAACAGAACATGCTGGATCCTTTGGCCAGGTGAGTATCTGAATCGAGGACAACGATGTAAAACAGGTAAGTGGAGAGACTGAAGCGCCTCTTTAAGGGCCCACTGCCGGCACATAAGGGACACAAGCCCAGGTCATACTGGCACGTGGCTATTTGGCCCCGTTCACATATTACTTAGTGGAAACACAGGTTCCCAATAGCGAATTTGTGACCGCGATTCATGTGCAAAAACACATGTCCCTCACAGGGAAGCCCATTCACTTGAATAGGCTGCCCTATGCATGTTTGTCATGCCACAGAAGTTCAGGGACCAAATTCTGTCCCTGTACCAGGTGTGTTTTGACATGCTAAGTTTCTGCCAATAATTCCTATTTGTGAACAGAGCCTTATAAACGGGCCCTAAATTGCCAACAAAGTATCAATTTATGTACAAAATATAAAGTATAACAACAAAAGCTGGATGCGGGGTCCTTCTTTATTAATAAAACTAGAATGCCAGTATCAGGCTCCATTCACATTGCTGCAACCCAAAGTCATCTGACTTGCTTGATTCTTACTTGCAACATGCTTGCAAGTTTTGTCATATAGTTGCATTGATTAAGACGCCATCCACTGAAATGAATGTATTTTGACATGTCACACGGCTTTAAGTGTCCTAAGTCTCATAATAAATAGCAGTGTGATCCAGGGCTTAGTGTCACTTATATACAGTATATACATACATATATATATATATATATATATATATATATACATAAATATATATACACACATATGTGAAAATTTATATTTATTTTTATATATATATATATACAGTTGCAAGAAAAAGTATGTGAACCCCTTGGGATTACGTGGAGTTTTGCATGAATTGGGCATAAAATGTGCTCTGAACGTCATCTAAGTCACAACAATAGAAGAACACAGTCTGCTGAACATAATACTACACAAACATTAGATGTTGCCATGGTTTCATTGCACATAACATGTAAACATTCACAGTGCAGGGAGGAAAAAGTATGTGAACCTTTGGACTTAATAACTGGTTGACCCTCCTTTGGCAGCAATAATCTCAACCAAACGTTTCTTGTAGTTGCAGATCAGACCTGCACAACGATCTGGAGTCATTTTGGACCACTCCTCTTCACAAAACTGTTTCAGTGTAGCAATATTCTTGGGATGTCTGGTGTGAATCGCTCTCTTAAGGTCATGACACAGCATTTCAATCGGGTTGAGGTCAGGACTCTGACTGGGCCACTCCAGAAGGCGTATTCTGTGCTGTTGCAGCCATTGTTTTGTTGAATGACTTGTATGCTTTGGGTCATTGTCCTGTTGCATCACCCATCCTCTGCGGAGCTTCACTTGGGGGACAGATGGTCGTACGTTTTCCTGCAAAATGATTTGATAAACTCTGGAATTCATTTTCCCATCAATGACAACAATCCGTCCAGGCCCTGAGGCAGCAAAGCAGCCCCAAACCATGATGCTCCCTCCGCCATGTTTTACAGTTGGGATGAGGTTTTGATGTTGGTGTGCTGTGCCTTTTTTTCTCCACACATAGTGTTGTGTGTTCTTCCCAAACAACTCAATCTTGGTTTCATCTGTTCACAGTATATTTT